>NC_073308.1:25212709-25512709 GCF_027595985.1 Sorex araneus | reverse complement strand
TAAGAAAGACCTGCGTTTCAGGGGACTTTGAGGAGCTAAACTTCCATTCTTTGTTTCAGAGACTGAGAGATGGTAGAGGCTAAGGCACATGCTTAGTTTCTGCTAACCCAGGCTCGATACCAGCACCGCATAGTCTCTTGAGCACTGTTTCACTGGGCCCAGCCCTGGAGTCCCCGAACACAGCACAGAGCTGAGAGCAGTAGAGCATCCTTGGGCCCTTCTATAGAGTTTGCAGTTCAGTGTTCAAATCACAAATCACCAGTGGGAGCATTGGGTATACTGAGCACTTCTTGTGAATCCCAAGGGATAATGTAAAAATTAAATAACTTCTAGGATTCTATTTCCTCCTTGTGAGAACTTTTATATAACATACATGTAACATACATGAGGTAAGAAAAAGTTATTGCAAACTGAAAAGAGAAAACCAGCACAGGGATGAAAACTAGAGGCTAATATATACGACTTAAATTTAATCAGACCAATTATAATTAGCAAAATGGAGAAGCTTGAATAGCAGCAAGAATCAGTAGACTATAACATACATGAAACAGGACAGACACTACCACTAAATTGTATGTACAGCAGTGATGTGGATACTCAGATATGAGCTATTAAGATAATTTTCTATTGAATCTTCAAACAATGGGACACGTTTTCATCAGTTTTATCTTGATGTCATTCAAATTAAATTGCTCATTTAATGAGTATATGTGTATTGAGACACATGTATATGCATGTATTTTAGTATACTCAAAGTTCTTAAAATCTTTTAAAAAAGAGTCATTTCCTTTAAATATTATTTGACCTTTTCTGGCTGCATGGTTTGGAATGCCACACATACATTCACATTATCCAATTTTAAGCATCATGATGATACATATTGTTCTTTAATAGGTGAATTTTCTTACCTCATAAAATGTGAGTAATCCAGATTCTCTTGTGTGCAAAAAATCAATGAACCTTTAAAAATCATCCAGATTATACTCATTTTAGAAACTGCTTTTATAAGCTTTAAAAGAAATCTTAGCCCTCACATTAGCTAACAGAATTAGACAAACCTTGGTCTACTCACCATTATACTCACTATTCCATTTTCATCTCCACCTTTCCGGTCTATTCACTTAGATCATTCATGCATTCTCTCAGCATGCAATTAGGATGGTGTTGACAGACACATAAACACTGGACTGAAGACTTTAATCTCTAGTATCCAGAACATAATATGAGGACGCTGAGAAGTAAAATAAAATATTAAAATGATTGGCAGTAACTATTGTACAAAGGGAGTGATACAACTCCTCAGGCTAAAAGATTTGGAGATTTTTTTTTAATGAAAAAAGCACAAAATTTTGGGAACAATAATGACCAAACAAACCTTCAAGATAAGTTAGAATTTTGTAAGTGAAAAAAGCCCTATTGAACTTAGGCAGCTTTTACACGATGAAAGATAAGGAAAAAGGTTCTCAGCAGAAGAGAAATTAGTGTTGAGTATTTATGTATGTATTTGTTTATTATGGTCACAAACAGTGGTCTGTGCTCAGAATTCACTTCTAGTAATCACTGTATCACTGTTATCCCGTTGATCATCGATTTGCTCGAGTGGGCACCAATAATATCTCCATTTGTCCTAGCCCTGAGATTTTAGCAGCCTCTCTTTACTCATTCTTCCCAGTGGTGCTGCATTGGAGGCTCTTTCAGGATATGGGGAATGAGACCCACCATTTTTACTGTATTTGGCATATCGAATATGCCACGAAGAGCTTGCCAGGCTCTGCCATGTGGGCAGGATGCTCTCAGTACCTTGCCAGGTTCTCTTAGAGGGAGAACTAGGCTATAGAAGCCGCACGCTTCTGGGAGCATTGTTTTATAGTCACTCAATCTTGGCCATTGATGGGATTACACTGCCTGGGGCAGCTTGTGGGTGTGGCTGCCAAGCTACTGGAAAATGGGGGCTAGGTGGAGGAGACCCAGTCCTGATGCGAGCAGACTTTGAGATCTCCGCCCCGGGTACCATACACCTGGGTTCCTCTGCTGGTTCCTTCGTAAGGCTCATCCAAACATGCAGAGAGGGGCCTTGAGCATGCCTGTGGCTGGGTTCTGGATGTCTTCAGCTGCCAGGGCTCTACTCGTGGCGGGGAGGGAAACTCATCCTGCCCTGCTCTGGGGGGCCACAGTGAAGACAGTTAGGCATGGGGGCAAGAGACTCTATGGTTACTGCACTTCTAGTAATACTGGTGTGAATATTTGAGATACAGGGGATTGAACCGGAGTTGACCCCATTAAAGACAATCACCTAAAACCCGCACTATTTCTCAGCCCCAGAAACGTTTTTAAATGTTAAAAAAGTTAACATTTTTAAATGTTTAGTTTATTTTTTAATTCATAAGTCTGTTATATTTGAGTGATGTGATAGATTTCATCCAGTTAAATCTAGCTTTGTTTAGGTATATTTCACCTAGATGTATCATTTTCCGTCTCATTCCTGTGTTTCTTGTACTATGTAACACTACAACACACCAGATTCTAATTTTGTTGCAGTCACTAAGAACTTCAACTATGGGACAGGGATATAAGAATTACAGATAAAAGTGATTTCTTGAACGTGGTTGATATAGTTTGAACCTCTGTACTGCTTATTGTTCTTCATGGACTGTCCGGTGATTCTTGAGCAAAAAAACCAGGAGTAAGCCCTTAACATAGATGAGTGTGGCCCCTAAATTTAAAAACTAAATTAAAGCTTAATTTTAAAAAACAGATAAAACCTTCAAGTGCATTGAAGTAATATTTAAACATAGCCATAATTGTATGCTCAGATATGAGTTGAGAAATATTTATTTATTTAATTTATTTAATATTACCAAAATCTTATTAAAGCAAAATTAAATGCATCATTGCAAACTTTAATTTAAATCCTCTTATTATTCTATGTTTAAATTCACTCTTCTACTATACAGTATCATTGCTTCCATATCCACTAGAGTGTTTCATATTTTGATTTGAATCACTCGATGAAAAATTAATTTGAAGAGATGTTTTCAGAAAAAAATCATTAATAACTCTTAAAAAGGAAAAAAATCTTTTGATTAATTGCCTTTTCTCTAGTGAAATTTTGTCAAGTAGAAATACTTTAAAACACTTTTGGAAAAAATAATGACTATAACTTTATATTATTGCATCAAGGCCTATCATCCTGAAAATGAAACAATTATCAGATTCCAAAGATATAAGCAATGAAATTCTAATAAATTTTTTCTACCAATAGTTTTCACTGCAAATCATTTTATAACATGAATTACCTCCTTTTCTCAAGTTCTATATCAGGGACAGATAGAAGGAAATCAATAGGATTTATGGTGTATGCTGACTTTAGATCTTCCACATGTGGATAATGCATGATTTCATAATCAATATTTTTGGTTAACTGTGGCAATAAGTATTCATATTACAAATTTATCATTAATTAAATTAAATTTATAAAGCTAGGGAAAGAGATTTACCCAGACTTTTGGCTAAATAAAATGAAACCTCATGTTTTGTCTAGAAATAATATTGCCAGTAATGCACAAATAATTTGATGTGTGTATTATCTTTGTCTGGTAGAAGGATTATGCATTTTTAAAATTCCCCTTTAATCCTAACTGACCATAGAGCATTTTAATTGTAGATCATTCTATGATCTAAGTTTTCTTTAAAGTGATTATTAAAAGAAGCAGAAGTGATCCTAAGTTATAAAGTCAATAAGTATTGTTTTTCTGATTATAGCTATTTAACTACTGCTTTTCTTGCCTGTATAAAAACATACAATTTTTCCAAAGGTTAAGTTTGTCTAAGCATACTTTTGTAGTTGCCATCCAAGTTTCTCTATTAGCATTATTATCCAGATAACTTGTTAACATCTACTATGATTGTCCTTTACTTTTTCTCAAAATAAAAAGGTCGATATTTTTCCAAACACCAACTGTAGCATTCTTCTTTTCCTCAAAATAAGCATGCTTAAATTTATTCACTGAATTTCAAATCAATAAAAACAGAAAAGAAGTAAGAAAATTATTTGTTAACCATTCCCCTTATCCCCTACCTAAACTCTTCTATTCCCCAAACAGCACCATCTAATTCTACCAGGTCCCTGTCTGACCTGACTTGTTAAAAAGATAATTCTTCAAACAGTTTTGTAACTTGATAAATTAAGAATATTTATTATGATACACAAGTACAAGTACCTAGATTTAAGCACAATGCTCTGCTATTTTCTTTTCACCAAGTTATACTTTACTGAAGTATAATTGACACACAAAATGTTTATATATTTAAGGTTTACACTTTGATAATATAGTACATGCATATATTATGAAATAATAACAGTAACCAAGGCAGCATATTTATAACATATTCTACATTTTTTTCTGGTGAGAACATACAAATAAAGTACTTTAAGATTCCCCCCCTGAAAATTTTCTTTAAGCAAACCAATACATACATACCTAAAAGAAGGTCTTCAAAGTCATTGTTTTATCAGTGTTGGCTGGACTTTATTTTTCTTATCACAATTTATAACAAATACATTGAACAAAATATTATTCAGGGAACTGTTATAAATTATTCAAGATTGGCAAGTATAGTAGTAATGTTATATGCAACTGTCCAGAAATTATTCATCTCACATAAGAGAACTTTTGTGTCTTTGACCAATATCTCCCAGTTCTACTTCTGTCCTTCCAGCCACCACCTGTTGCTGTGTATTGAGCTATTTTAAATTCCACGCATAGGTGAATTAATGAAGCATTAGTCTTTTTTCATGTCCTATTTCACTTATCATAATGGTTCATCATGTTGAAAATGGCAGGTGCCCTACTTTACAAAGACTAACAGTTATCTCTTGTACCTCTCAAAGACATTTTAGTCAGCAGCAGACCACACCCATGACTAAACTGAATAGGCTATATCATATGCCTAGGTAAATAGGATTTATTTTAAGGTTTGTAAACTTAGACACTCTGTAATGCTTGCACAATCACAAAATTTCTGATGATAAGAACATATCCATCATTAAAATCATATCAGTATACTCCATCTTCTTTTTTTTTAAGTAAATAGATTTTATTCAGAGGTTTCTGAGGGAAGGAGGAAGGAATAAGTGAGAGAGAGAATAGTAAGAGTAACACGCTCAAGAAAGAACGCGGGCTTCTCCAAGGGTGGAGAAAGCCCCTACACATAACCGAGCTTTAGACACAGAAGTATAAAAGCATGAAAGTACACATCTCAAGAGGGGAGATGTGGGCTACACATGTGCTCAGCCACGTGGGCACAAGCAGCACATGGGCTCAGGCAGCAAATGCGCTACTCCATCTTCTTATTCTTTTATCAAATGATGGACATTTAAGTTACTTCTTAGATATTATGAAAGCTGCAATGAGCATAGAAATATAGATATCCGTTCGAAAAACTTATTTCTCGTGGATACATAGTTATAAGAAGGATAACAAAATCAGGTGGTAATTCTAATTTATAATTTTTTAAACAACTGACTAGCTGTTTTCGATAATGCAGAACCAAGCTTGTCAATAACAGTATACTTGTGGGACTGGAACGATAGTACAGTGGGGAGGGCATTTGCCTTGCATGTGGACAGCCCACATCCCAGTTAAATTCCCAGCATCCCAAATGTCCCCCAAGTTTCACTAGCAATAATTCCTGAGTTCAGAGCTAGGCGTAACCCCTGAGCATCGCTGGGTATGACCCAAATAGAAAATAATTAAGTTTTCTTAAAGTAACAGTAGACTTATTGTTTTGCCATATTTTCACTAACACCTGGTGTCTCATATCTTTTGATGAAAGACACTTTGGTAGATATGAGATGTTAGATAATGATTTGAATTTGCAATTGCCTAATGATTTTGTGAAGGGAAGGGGAACACACTCAGAAGTTCTCAGGGATTACACTTGGCTTGGCATTGAGCTGAAAAATAATTCCTGAGCATAACTGGGGGACACATGCAATGCAGAGATTGGACAGATTGCCTTGTGCAAAGCAAACACTAGTCCCTATGCTTTTTCTTTCAATCCCTGTTGATTTTTGAAGTGAACACTTTTCCTCACAAACTTCATTGATCTTTCATACTTGTTATTTAATTTGTTTCTTGTATCACTTGTATCACTTGTTATCCTGTTGCTCATCAATTTGCTTTAGTGGGCACCAGTAACATCTCCATTCATCCCTGTTGAGTGCTAGTGTAGCCCAAATGCACTTGCTCGATCCAGAAACACTGAGAGCCTCAAACCATTCATTCAGGATCTTGACGAAGAAGACCTGTGAAATCCAATTGGTAACGGCTCTAGTCCAGAGGTCGTCTCCAAATCGCATTATATGTCCCATCTGATTTTCGATGCTTTGGCAAAAGAGGCAGCATCCTTGATCCTCTATCATTGACAGATGTCAGAACTCAGGATTCCTTCTCTCACTTGGGTGAAATGTGATACTCCAAGCATAGCTTTTTTGATTCCTCATTGGGAGACCTCAATAGCGTTCTCATCCTGTTTTCGTGGGGCCCAGGTCTCTAAGGCATATGTTAGTGCAGGAAGAAAGGTGAAGTTGAAAAGATGTGCCCAGAGCCAGTGGTTCTTCATCCTCTTAAGAACTTATTTGACGTTCTTGAAGGCATTCCATGCTACTCTCTTCCTCCTGTGCAGTTCTGGTGCCAAATCATTCATCATGTTGAGTTCTCAATGCAGGTACATATAAACACTGCATTCAGAGACATTCATTTTTTTGAGAGCAAATGGAACGTCAGGAAATAGTTTATTTCTCATGAACATTGTCTTCGTGAGATTCAGCTGCAGTCTGACCTTTCCACACTCACAGTCGAAGCCGGCCAGCATTCGTGCTGCTTGGCTAATGTTTGGTGTTATGAGAACAATGTCATTCGAATAATGTCATCAGCGTAGCGGAGGTGTAACTGCTGACCATCTATCTTCACTCCCATTCCTTCCCACTCCAGTCATCGCATGAAATTCTCAAGGGTGGCACTGAAGAGTTTTGGTGAAATGGTATCATCCTGCTGAAACCCTCTCGTTGCGTTGATGAAGGTGAGATCCTGGTGGTGAATCCATAATACAGCTCACGGAGGATCCTGATGTACTGAGTTTGAACATCCTGTTTGGCTAGAGCTTTGATGACCGCTTGGGTCTCAACAGAATCAAAGGCCTTTTTTAAATTGATGAACGTTAGACAGAGTGGCATCTTGAACTCTCTAGAAACCTCAATGAGCTTGGTCACCATGTGGATATGGTAGATCGTGCTGAATCCTTAACGGAGCCTGGCTTGCTCACATGGTTGTCCTTCATCTAGTGTTCTGCCAATCCTATGCAGGATGAACAACTTGTAGATGATGAACAACAGGCATATGGGGTGATAGTTGCCCATATTTTGGCCTATACGGCAGAAGCCAGGAAAAGTATTCACAAAGCCCACCTGTCCTTCGCCAACTATAGGACCAAGATGACTGCCCGATGTCCTTATGGATCTATCACATCTTCTAGAAGGGCAATGGAGAAGGTTATCCATGACTTCCACTTGATCTCTTTGATAGCCACATCCACCTGCCCACATACCAAATTCTGCAGGATGGATATGTCATTCCCAGCTTTCTCCCTTCCGAAATCTGACAGGTCATTTTGTCAGTAAAGAAGTGTACAGCACCTGGTCCAGATAAGATCAGACCTGAAAACCTGAAGAATCTGGTGTCAGTACTCGTCAATACACTGGCTTGGCTCTTCACACGCTACCTGTCTGAATGCAAGGTCCTGTCCCAATGGAAAAGCAGCAGGACCATTCTGTTGTACAAGAAGGGAGACATCCACAATATTGGCAACTTTAATTTATTTAAAAAGTTAAATTTGATTTGTTGTTTTAATATTAGGAGTATCTCTAAATTTCCTTAGAGCAGCCCCAATAAGCGGCATAACCTTCTTGAGGTTGCCATCTTTCTTCTCCCAGTTCACATAAATCATTTGCAATAATTTGATACATATGGTGTGCTTTTATCTTAAATCAAACATATGACTTGAACGTTCACTTGCTAAGATCAAGACATTTCAATTTCTGTATAAGTTTTTCCTCTGGTGTTTTGCCCTTTTTTAAACTTCACATATAAGAACCAATGTTGTGAAGATAAATAGGAAATGTAGGAAGGTTATAGTTTTGACAAAGGACATTGCAATACCTGCTGGGATAAAGGTATTTGCAGAAGTTTACGGGGGACAATTCAGCTGTTATGGGAACCTACAACAACTGGAAATATTAATTATTAAGGAGAATCATAAATAGCTCTGAAATTAGGTATCAAAATTAATAGAAAAGTAAATTGATAAGACTAGAAAAAATGTTCTGAAAGCGCTCCAAATAAAGTAAAATCTTTATAGAGACAGAAATTATGTAATGGTTAAAGAAGTTCAATAATGGAGCTCAAACTATCCTACAAAATTTTCCTCTGTGTCTATGCTTATGGTTTTAATGAAATATAGATGCTATACTCATTCTCATGTTTGACCTCAAGTTCATTCAGCTTCCTCATTGGTTATTTTTTTTCACAATTAGACACTGCATGTGTAATCATAATTTACATAAATAAATTCTTAGTTAATTTTCAAAATAATGACAAAGTAAATCTTGCATATCTTTCCTTAAAACTTTAATAATAATCAAATTTATTTACTAATGTAAAAGAAAATGTAAAGGAAAATTAATGTAAATTTAATTTTGAAATTATTTCGATGTAAAATTTTCATCATTACATCTAATTCTTCTTAAAATATGATACCATATAATTAATCATGAGTGTCAAAATATATTTTCTTGGAGTGTTATCACTACCGTGAAATATCTTGCTTCTGAGTTTTTATTTCATTAAAACCTTGAAGAAGCCTCTGGAAAGTTTTTCAGAATAAAAAGTCCATTAAGAAATATGTGACTTCTCAAAATGTCTTGGTAATGAGCAATATTCAAGGCATTCTTTCAAGAAATAATTCTCTTGGAATGAACAGAGAATCCTTTTTCTTTTGAAATGGTGACAATGATACTTGCTATAAGAATACATTTCACTCGGATTAAAAGATAATGAAAGAAGACAGTAGTAGGTAGACTGATATTCATCTATGCTCTTAAAAGAGGAAGTGTGATATTTTTTATTAAAGAATAAAGTATGTAGTAGGTATTAAATTTAACTTTTATAATATGAAATGAAGTTGAATATGAGTTTAAATGAAAATGCTGAAATATGAATAAGCTATATTCTTGATAACATTGAAGCAACAGGGAACAAAAGCTAAAAGGAGAAAGAAAGAAAGGAAGAATAAATAGACAAATCATGGAACTTATTTCCTAAGAACTTTAGCCAAGATATAATTCAACCCAAACACTGAAATGTGTAATTTGGATAAGGGGAGACTAACATTAGTTATGAAGGGAATATGTCAGAGAAGTGGTATTCAGCAATATTTTTCATTAGGATATGATTATTATTGAGGAATTTCAGAGAAGAGCAGATTTCTTTTCAAAGGGCTTCAAATCAGTCAGTAACAGTCAAAGAACAGTGTTAGAGCCGTGGATTTATAAGCACTCTCTCATCTGAGGGACAAAAAGTACTTTACTTTCAATATAGATGTCTTTCTATTTTCAAATAATAGATGATAAAATGTTTACCATTACAGTAAATTTGTACTTTCCAAGAACTTGAGATCAAATTACTTATCAGCACTTCTAACATTGGACAACACTGAGGTTGCCCAATGTGAATAATTCGTCCAATATTTTATAAAATAAATTAAATTGCACCTTTAGATTAAGATTAGATGCAGAGAGCATTTCTGTATATTAAAATAGATGGTTCTTGGTACTCCCTGTGTTTAAAAGATCATCCACATATTTTAACACATCAATTCCTCACATTATGAGACAATTCCTGTTATCATCATTATTTTACAGGATAGAAAAGGGGGGGGGCACAAATCAGTTAAGGAACTTTCCCGACCCATAGTAGGCAGTAAAGCCTGGATTTGAACCAAATATCCAGAAGTTCTGTGCTTAATCTATTTGCATTTTCATATAATCTAAATTTGATCAAATAAAGGACTTCAAAGGCAGAGGTGAATTTCAGGTAAGATAGGATTTAACCTCTTTCACCTTGACCATTATACCTAATTTTTAAATTCCTCATGCCAGGGGCTAGAGAATGTGAGGGGTTTTGTTTGTTTGACTATTCCTGGTGGTGGTGATGGTGGGGGAGGAGGCGGGTCGGGGAGAGTGTGTTGAGAGAGACAGAGCAGAAACAGAGACAGAGAGACAGAAAAGTCACATCCCAAGACTAAATCTGAGCAACTTGGAATTTTTCAGGTCCGGACAAGCTGCCAGACATGTGACCTGCCTAGGTGGAGGTAACGAACCATTTCCTTAATTGGAGCATATACCAATTTTTAGAAGAGGATGTGTAGTTCTGGGTCTTAGTGAAGTGTGTCCTGGCAATTGATAAAAACATTGCCAACTTAGACCGATGTTTTCCAACCTTTCACAAGCTTAAACTTCCATTAGGGAATCCAGGAAATAGATGTTTTAATTCCATGTCTGTCCCCTCGTGCTCATGTATAGATTCCAATAAACCTAATCTGGAAATTCTTGACCTTTTGTTAATGTTCATTGCACACAGAGCAAATGCACTGGAATCTCTATCAGATTTTCCATGCTTGCTTTTTTCTTTTAAAATTGGAAGAAAAATATTTTCCAGGACACTAGTGTCTGGCAAAAAAAAAAAAAAAAAAAAAACACATTTTACTAGCAGATGTAAAGGAAACAGTAATGAATGACTGATATCAAAACTAGTAAAAGACAAAGCTTCAGTGTCCCCTTGTCAGCTGCAGAGCCGTTTCATATTAACTATCCTCGTTGGTTCCTAGCTCTCTCTGCCATTGAGAGAGGCTGTAGCCCCCAAAGTCATGCTTAAGGACAAGAGGATTAAATTATGCCCCACACCTAGGGCCAGCCTATTGAAGGATGAGAGACAAGAGGTTGCACCCAGAAAAGCACCCAGGCAAGCAAGAAGTCCTATCACTGTCACTGTCATCCCCTTGCTCTTCGATTTGCTCAAGCAGGCACCAGTAACATCTCCATTGTGAGACAAGTTGTTACTGTTTTTGGCGTACTGAATACGCCATGGGAGCTTGCCAAGGCTCTCCTGTACGAGCGAGTGAGATACTCTCGGTAGCTTGCCGGACTACCAAAAATTTCTCAGGAAGATACAGACTCATTGGCCTCATTGGGGAAATTGGCCTTATATTTACATGAAAGGACCCTCAATTAATGAACCAGGCACCATCTCATACTCTGTAACAACCCAATCACTTGATAAGAAACAGAGATTCCATTTTCCTTTAAACACTCAAATGAAATGAGCCCAATTTAGTCCAATGCTAAGTTCATCCCCCAGTGGAGGCCCTTATTTTCTGCTTTTTAATAATTTTTTAAATCTTTCTAATTCTAAGCATCTTTGTTATGCAATATTTTTATTCCTAAAAATAGCAAAGAATCTGGGTTCCATAGACTATCACAGGAAGCCACTGCCTCTGCTCTGGAAACTCTAATTTCCCCATGAATCATTTCGTGGGCTGGCCACAGGAAGTCAAGCAACTTTTGATGCCATTAGTTTCTTCTTTCTCTTGGTCAGAGTTCCCTTCTTTTCTTGTCACTCCTCCATTCTACATTTTTTAAAATCTGGAGTGTGGCTTCCAAAGAAAGATTCGTGGAATTGGCAAAGCATAGGAATGTTGAAGATTGAATTCTGTACATACATTTCAGTATGTGGAAAGGAGGGAGAGGAGTTCAGAGAGAATCTGACAGATGAATTGTCTTTTTTCCCTTCATTGAACTCTGCTCCGAGTTGTTTTTATTTCCCTGCCATTGTCCGCAGGTGTAATCAATTCCTTTGTGGAATAACATGTTTTTACCTTTCCAAGTTTTTCTATAAAGCAGCCATCACAACCAGCACAATATTGAATAGCAGTTGACTGCTTGATCTTTCACTATTTTCTCTTCTTTTCTTGTCCTCATACTCACCTTCTGATTTAGCACTTTCTCAGTCTTCAAGATCTCTGTCTCAGGCTTATCCTCTGGAAGTTTAGGGTTAATCTAATAATTATGTCAATAGAAGTCAATTAGATTCCTTTAACAAAGAGAAAAACATATTTTTTCAATAGATAAAAAGGCCCAATCCATAGTTTAAAGTTAGAAATTCAACCTTATCAAACTCCAAAATTTGTTTTACTAATTACTAAGATGATATTTCATTAATATGGGTGTGTATACAATCATAAGTTTCTCATTTCAGAAATACCAGGTAAAATAGCAAGAGAAGTAATAGATTTTTCTACTTCTTTATATTCATGGAGAACAAAAAAGATAAAATCTAGTCTTATCACTTGAGACTTTACCTGCCAATCCTGATAATTGCTCCCAGTTTAAGAGTTTGATGGACACTTGTTTCCTCCTTCTTTTCTATAATTAATGTTCTGTGCTTCAGAAGACTCTCCTGGGATGAAAATCATCTCAATGGTGATGTTTCCTGCTCCAATGCACCAGGTGTATCCTCAGGAAGAGTAGGAAACTGAATTATATAAAAAGCATGTACCTTAATTTACATTCTGAAACAATATCAATCAGTAGACACATGCAAAATCAATTAAACTAAAAAATGAGCAGTGAACCTACAGTATCAATGAGACAAGAAACTACCCTCTTATTGATTCTGGACTTGTAATAGCCTTTTCTTTTCTTTTCTTTTCTTTTCTTTTCTTTTCTTTTCTTTTCTTTTCTTTTCTTTTCTTTTCTTTTCTTTTTTTCTTTTCTTTTCTTTTTTGCACTGCATCTGTTTAAGTCATCTGTTAACATAATCTCGATGATAAAATTGTACCAATTTTATCATTGTTGAACCCTATGACTGCCAGCTTGTCAAGGCCTGGGAAAGTCAAGTGAAAGTAAGTGAGAGTCTTTATAGAAAACAAGATGTTAGTGGAACTGTAATGATTATTTTATCAGAACAGTGGCTAATTGTTCCTAAGGTTAAGTAGAATATATTCATCTGTGATCTTTGGAGATCATGTCTCTTTGGAATATTAGGGTCAAATGAGATCCACAGAAGCCGCTGGGGAGAAAAGTGAGTATTGGCTGACTTTGCTACTGATACTTATTTGTAATTGAAGTGGGTTTCACCATTGACCAATTTGCATGAATCACAGAAGACTTCCTTTCACTGTAATCACACCTTTTCAAAATGTACAAATTTCACTTTTGTAATCTGGTCTGCCAGTTTTCTAAGGAAATATTACAGAAATGTCTCATAAAAATGATAAGAATAATTAATGTCAACACAAGTGTTGTACTATGATCCTGGAATGGTGATACTCTCAGCTTTGACTTGTTCCCCCAAAAGTGACTCCATTCTATTGCCAGGTGGTGCTGGGAGGGCAAAAGATGCTTTCTACCTGTCCTACAGGCTTAGTTGTTCAGTGCTTCCCACAAGATATTTCCATAATACATTCTAAACTCAGCATGCTCCAGTTTCTTTCTGTTAGTTTGCTCCTATGATTCTCGTAAATTCACATCTTACTCAGATTGATTTTTCTCCTGCTCAAATTGAATTTTGCTGTCTCCATTGTATGGTGTTTCAGCTTAGATTTTCATCTAGTCTCTGCAATATTTTGTTACAAATTCACATCCTCCCTTTTTAAAGAAACTTATATTCTCAACCTTATTTCTGCAAGAGAAAGCAAAAACAACTTCAAATTTTCATTGTAATGTAAGTAGAATTCAAAACCTATACTGGAAATTTACTGTAGAATACCACTCTTGATTCTCATTAAATTCCTATTCTAGAAGGTCTAATATGCTTCACAATAAACTATTACTAAACTAGAAAGATACTGATATTTCAAAATTATCTTCTTTTAAAATGTATGATGAAGACTTTAGAATACAAATTCATGGGGGAAGTGTGCAAGTGGTTCCTCTTATTGTAGGCACAAGTGGAGCATTAAGGTTAATTATTATATGAAATTTACTCCTTTTTCCCCATTCTTCATTTCTTATATAATAAACTGTCAATAGTTTTTCCACTTTCTCTGGAATAGCCCCCACACTAGCTTGTTAATACAACTAATTTCTGAGAACTGTTATTAATTTATAAGAGTGATAGCACAGCGGTAGGGCGTTCACCTTTCACGCAGACGACCTGTGTTTAACTCCTCCGCCCCTCTCGGAGAGCCCGGCAAGCTACCGAGAGTATCTTGCTCACACGGCAGAGCCTGGCAAGCTACCCCTGGCATATTGGATATGCCAAAAACAGCAAAGGTAAGTCTCACAATGAGAGACGTTACTGGTGCCTGCTCGAACAAATCGATGAGCAACTCAGGAGTTACTCCTGGCTCTGCACTCAGGAATTACTCCTGGTGGTGCTCAGGGGACCATATGGAATGCTGGGAACCGAACCCGGGTTGACCGCATGCAAGGCCTTACCCATTGTGCTATCACTCCAGCCCCGATTTTGTTATAGTTTTTGACCACACTATGCAAGGAATTAATCCTTGCTCAGCACTCAGGAATTGCTCCCTGTGGGCTCGGGAGATCATATAGAATTCCTGGGATCGAACACAGGTTGACCATGTGCAAGGCAAATGCCCTACCTACTGTACTATTGCACCAGCACCACGTGTGACTGAATTTTAAATAGCATTTACCAATACTTATAGTTATAAGGAAAACATTGTTTTTTTTTTTAATTTTTTATTAGTGCATGATAACACAGCAGTAGGGTGTTCACCTTTCACATGGCCGATCTGTGTTTGATTCCTCTGTCCCTCTCGGAGAGCCCGTCAAGCTACTTAGAGTATCACGCCTGCATGGCAGAGACTGGCAAGCTACCTCTGATGTATTGGTTATGCCAAACGCAGTAACAATAAGTCCACAATGAGAGACGTTACTGGTGCCTGCTCGAACAAATCGATGAGCAACGGGATGACAGTGACACCATGAGGTACAGTTACAGACATAAACTTTCATGCTTGTGTTTCAGTCATACAATGATATAGTACCCATACTTCCACCAGTGCCCATTTTCCACCACCAATGGTCCCAAGCATCCCTCCCACCACCCCCACCCTGTCCCCTCCACACCACCCCACCTCTGTGGCTGGGCATTCCCATTTGCTCTCTCTCTCCTTTTGGGTGTTGTGGTTTGCAATAGATTATTAAGTGGCCATCATGTTCAGTCTATAGTCTACTTTCAGCCTACATCTCCCATCCTGAGCGGGACCTCCTAGCACCCTTTACTTAGTGGTCCCTTCTCTATCTGAGCTGCTTTTTCACCCAACATGAGAGGCCAGCTTCTAAGTTGTGGAGTAATCCTCCTAGTACTTATCTCCTTCATTGCTGGTGGGAATGCCGACTGGTTCAGCCCTTTTGGAAAACAGTATAGATGCTTCTCAGTAAATTAGAAATCGAGCTTCCATTTGACCCGCAATACTACTTCTGAAAATATATCCCAGAAGTGCAAAAAAGTATAGTAGAAATGACATCAGCACTTATATGTTCATTGCAGCACTGTTTACAATAGCCAGAATCTGGAAAAAACCCAACTGCCTGAGAACAGATGACTGGTTAAAGAAACTTTAGTAAGATTTTTTTTATCATAAATCCCGTTTTATGATCACTTGCTTTGAAAAATTCATTAAAAAGATTTATTTATTTATTTATTTATTTATTTATTTATCTTTAATTTTATTGAATTACCGTGAGATAGTTACAAGCTTTCATGTTTGGGTTACAATCACACAATGATCCAACACCCATCCTTCCACCAGTGCACATTCCCCACCACCAATATCCTCGGTATATTCCCCCCCCTTCCCAGCATGGGGAATATTCCCCATACTCTCTCTCTACTTTGGGACATTATGGCTTGCAACACAGACACTGAGAGGTCATCCTGTTTGGTTCATTTTCTACCAAGGATAGTGATACAAGGGCCAGAAGGATTGCCCTATAGCTGGAAAACTCATTTTTTTAACATAGCATTTGGAAATACACAATAACATAACCTTAATTGATATGTATGCATGTATAAATAAATATGCATTAAATGAACTTTTTTATATATGAAGCATATATTGTATAGCATCATATGTGACCCTATTCAGTGTATTTGGTTTTTGTTTTGAATTTTTGGATCACACACAGCAGTGTTTACGGATCCCCCTTGGTGATTCTCAGGAGACCATAAGTGGTACCAGGGATTTGACCAGAAATTCGCTGCGTTCAAAGCAAACACACTGCCAACTATTCTATCTCTCTTGCCCATCAGTGTATGTTTCTAATAGATACTTTTAAATGTCTTGACTACTTGTCATATTTAAAATTTCAATAATTTCTTGTAAAACTTTCATTACCCTAATTAAGTTACACTTTGGGGAACATTGTCACAATAACACTAATGTTTGTGATTTTTATGTACATGGTTGCTATACCTCAAAACTACCAATGTGTTCAGGGCTCTCCATCACTGTTGATAAGTTACTTCAAGTTTTCTTCCATTCCTTGCCACCCCGACCCCCAATTCTGGTATTATAAGCTCTGTAATACCAGGCCAAGGGCTTAGCATTTGATACTATCGCTTCCCTCATTTTGTTTCTCTATATACCAACAACTAGTGTATTGTTCTTCTCTGACTTATTTCACTAAACATGATATCATTCAGTTTCATCCAAATTGAAGCAAGATGTATGATTTCATGTTTTCATATGTCTGAACAGTTTTTCATTCTATATTCTTTATCCGTTAATTAACATTACATTTTTGGGCTATTTCCATATCTGGCTATTTTACTAAGTATTTTCTACATTACTGATTTAAATCAGTGCTTTTTTCATATAGTCAGAGTGTTGAATGGTTTATAAAGTAGAAATAATTTATGAAAACTTACAATTCATAAAGGCTTGACTATAATCAGACCAGCAATATTTGTAACCATGCAACAACCTTTAAAATTTTCTTTGCAAATCATAACTCTTAAAAACAATGTTTGCTGCCTGATGAATTTCTGAACATTGAGAAAAAGGAAACAATATTCATTAATTGGCTCATCAGGAAATCAGGCATTGCAGATGCTGGGAATTGAACCCAGTTGGCCATGCGCAAGGCAAACGCCCTACCCGCTGCACTATCACTCCAGCCCTACAAGTAGATTTTTAAAACAAAATAGGTTGTTTCCTAAACACCTAGTCATGTAAACCAATTTTACCCCCATTAAAAATAAAACCAATTTGCAAGAAGCATTAGGGGATCTTTTTAGATAGATAGTAGAGGGCTAGAGAGATAATACAGTGGGCAGGGTGCTTGCCTTGCACATGGCCAAACCTGGTTCAATATATTTAAAAATAAATTCACACTGCTACTGTCATCCCCAAAAGCAATATATATATATATATATATATGTATATATATACATATATACATATATATAAGAAAGTCAATCCTATGCAAAAGACATTTAGAGCAAAGAATTTTCTTGGAGAATCTAAGCTATAATATAATGCTTTGAATAGTGAGACACCACAAGCATGTTTAGTAAGAACAGCACATTAAAAATGTTTCAAAATGGATAATGTGAGAGTTTTAATCACGAGATTTATTTTAAACAGCTCTTATTCCTCAAAATTTGAGAGAAGCTGTAATTTAGGATATAATCAAGTATGGAGCCTCTAAATATAAATACAGCTTCTTAAAATATCTTTTATGTTCTTTTAATAAAACTTTTGTTTGATGCATAATTTTAAAAGTTTTTTGAATAGGAAGCAAGAAAATATGGAGATAGATATGCTGTTGGTACAAATTTAATTGTCATTGTCTTTTAAAAGTTCTTACAGTAACTTTTAATAATAAACTCAGAATTTGTAGTTGGCAAAGTCATTTGAATAACTGTCAGAATGGTCTTACATAGTAAGTTGAGGTTTACCATAGTTTTCACCTTAGCAGTATTACTTGTTCTCTGCTTTGTGGAGACTAGCATTTCTTTAAAAGTTATGCTGTTAAATACACTCACATTTTAGTCAAAGTGACATATACATTTTGCCTTGCTCTCTCTTCCCTCTTCCTAAATTTCTTAAAGATAAGTGAGATTTTTGTTTTTATCCACAAAGGATTAATTGTTTAGGACACTGAAAATAGGCAGTTTATTTTCATAGGGTGCTAGCAAACTATAAAAGTGGAGAAAATCAATTCAACAATATTTTTTCAGACATTAGGTGATAGACGTCATAAAGCTTTGTGCCCATGTGAAGGAGACTGGTGGTGAGGCTCCAGGCTGCCCCTAGGAAACTTATTGGAGGCAGTTTTAAGGTCACTGTGCAAGAAGAAAGATTTCAAACCAAAGCCTGGATGTACTGATAAGTTATAGACACAGAGAGAGAAGGTCAGAGAGGCCAGCCGCCTGGTATAGAGAAGAAGGAACTTTATGGAGATTTTTTATAGAGACGGAAAGAGGGGATTCTTGAGATTTCTGGCTGAATTCTCATCAGTACATTTATGGTGTGAAACTCCACGAGAATAGGAAATGTATCAAAAATCCAGCTGGGTAAACAATTCCCAAACCTGACATATGGGCTGGGAGAGGTTCAATTTTCATCACTCACAGGAAGAATACATCTTAATAATAAATGGAACATTAGGTCCAATGCTCAGGATTTCCGCAGTATTTAATGCCTTATAATGTAACTTTTTAATGTTTGGCAAAATTGACCAGTGAAATTGTTTCTTTAGTTTTCTCTTAGTTTTATATTTTTGTAATTAACTCAAAATTCAATTTTTAATAGAGTTCTACTCAGGAAGTTGTTTATCTTTGAGTGAATTCTTTTTTTATGGATTTGCTCCATTTTGTCCAAATTATTAAATTTCCCATGACATGTTTGTCCACAGTACTCCCTTGTTACTCATCTTGTAGTTCCTTTATATTCTGTAGTACTATAACTTCTCTCTCCTAGTATCAGTAATTTGCATCTTGTAATGTTTTTATTTTGATCACTAGGCTAAAATTTTGTAAATTTCATTAAACTTTTCTCAAGAGGTCAACTTCTAATTTGATTTTAATTTCTTTCTGATTTCACTGTTTTTTTATTTTATTCTCTTTTGTTTGCTACTTTATTTGGTTTAGATTTTAAATTCTGAAGAAACTTTAAGAAGAAAGTAATTTTTCTTTCCTATCTTTGTTTTGAAAATGACGTACTGTCTATTATTGTAACTAATTTACTACACATTTAAAAAACAGAAAATTCTTTTGCAAAATTCTTCTGCATTTCTGCAGATCAGAAGTTGAAATGGAGTCAAGTAAGATTGAATTCAAGTGGTCAATAGAATTTTACTCTGTTCAGAATCTCTGGAAGAGGAATTTTTGTCTGTTTATGGTCTGATAAGTCAAATGTCTCTCCATTGTCAAATTACTTTCTTGTCTTTAATGAATCTCTTTGGGCCACTTCTTATATGACTGTGTGTGATTATTTCTAGAGTTTTTCCAAATAATCTTCATACTTTCATTAAAACTTATGTCAATTAAATATACAGGTCCTAGAAATTTAAAAAGTTGGTGTTTTGAGAAGGACATAACTGTTCAGTTCAAGTTAGATAATTAATACTGTTGGGTGAATTTCAAAAGTAAAATTGTTAATTTAAGTAAGGGCAAATTATTCTTACCAAAGTTGTAGCCACTTAAAAGAGAATTTCATAACTTGGTTAAATATAACCTTCTAAATTCTTCTAAATTAAAAAATTCTGATTTTTAATCAGATTTTAAAAATGAAATAGCTTTACTTTTCAAAAATGGTTGGAAATTACCACAAATTTGTGAGGGGTGGGTAGAGGAGGGTCCATTAGACAACATTAGGGTCCATTAGGGTCCACAAAAAGAGGAGGGTCCATTATGACAACATTAGTTGGAAATGATCACTCTGGACAAGAACTGAGTGTTGAAAGCAGGTAAACGGATGTACATGACATTTCAGCATCTGCATTGCTAACCAAAATGCCTAAAATGAGAGAGAGAGAGAGAGAGAGAGAGAGAGAGAGAGAGAGAGAGAGAGAGAGAGAACCTGGCACAGAGGCAGGCTAAAGGCTAAGGTGAGGGTGGATTGGGAGGGTGGTAGGGAAACTGGGGACACTGGTGCTGGAAAATTACAAAGGTGGAGTGATGGGTGTTGGGTGATGGGTGTTGGAACATTGTATAACTGAAACCTAATCAAGAACAGCTTTGTAATGCTCTATCTCATGGCAATTCATAAAATGAAAAATTAATATTAAAAAATAAAAAATATGCAATAGGGTCAGAGAAATATTACAGCAGGCCAGGAGCTTAGGTTCGTAGTGGTCAACCTGCATTTGAACCCTGCCATTCCATACAGTCCCTTAAACATTTCCAGGAGTGATTTCTGGACACTGAACTAGCAGTAAAACCTGAGTACAGGCGAATGTGGCTCAAACACCACCAAACTCCCACCCACACACAAAAAAATAACTGTATAAAGTACAACACATTCAAAGCAACAAAACAATGTATCCAATTTACTGTGTTTTCAGAAAGGCATAGATTATTCTGAGTCTAATATAATTCAAAAAGTATAATCGGAAGAAATTTAGTGTGTGAAAAATTTTTGGCACTTAAATTTGAGTATTCAAGAATTAAGTATTGAAAATTATTCTTTGTTGCTTGTTATAAATATTTCCTCTCATTCTTTTTGAGGAGATATACGTACACAATTATCTATAATATACTGTACCACAACTTAGCAACATTGAAATTTTTGAATTCTCATCTAGAATTTAAGAAAGTGGATTTTAAGTTTGAAACATGTCATTTTATTCTTTAGTTAATCAATTTGATAAAAAAAAAGAAAACTTCTAAGTAGTTGGACAGTTGAGAATAAGATCACTCACTATCTGAAATGGATGAGGGCAGTCAGCCTTGTCAGAGCCAGCATGAGGACCTCGCCTTACTTTCCTTATGCCTTCTTCATGCATTTCATGATTCTAACTTTGAGCCTAACTGTAGTGAGTTTCTGCAGGTCAACACTATTCCAATATTTTGAATAAGATTAAATTCTTACTTAAAAATCTAGAAGGTGATGCTCTGTATGGAAAAACAAGGTACAGTGCTATGGAGAGATAACAATGAGAGGAACTAAAATCAGGAAATGACTATATCTAAAAGATTAGAAGCAGCTCCTCCAGGCCCTAAGAAGTCTCCTATAATCACTGTTCTGTTGGACAGCTTGGCTGCAAACCAAGAAACAACTCAGAGCCTAATTCCCAGCTAAGCAGCCCACGTTTCTTGATATTCTGTCACTGTCACTGTCACCCTGTTGCGCATCGATTTGCTCGAGCGGGCACCAATGACGTCTCCATTGTAAGACTTGTTGTTTCTGTTTTTGGCATATCGAATATCGTAATTTGCCAGGCTCTGCCATGCAGGTGGAATACTCTCGGTAGCTTGTCAGGCTCTCCGAGAGGGGCAGAGGAATCAAATCTGGGTCGGCTGCGTGCAAGGCAAATGCCCTACCCGCTGTGCTATCACTCCAGGCCCTTGATACTCAGAAAATGTAAAATAGTAAGTAATTGTTGTCTCCAGGTACTACATTTTGAGAAATTCTGTTACATAAAAATTGAAACAATTCAGTGGAAGGCTGCCTATGATGTGGTGAGCAACAGGAATTGACTAAAGAAAGTCTCTTTAGATATCAAAGAAGAAACTGTCTTGTATCTCTCAAGGCTGACTTTCCTGTTCAATTCCACGCTATCCTATTTAATGTCTATCAGTTCCTCTGTTACTAAGGTAGAGACTAAGATAGAAAACTGTAAAATTAATGCTTTGGTAAAGTATAACCTGGAGAAAATGCCAATGAATTTTTTATTTTTTTCTCTAATTTCCTTCTCACCTTCTTACTTTCCATTTGTTCTTTCTTCTATCCTTTTCATGCCCTCATCTTCCCATGTCTAAGCTACATTTATTTTTAAATAAAATGAAGTTTCCAATATTTATGCTCCTATATTCTGTAAGGAAATTAACACACTGTTGAAATTCTGACTATGATGTGTGTTTCCTTCTGAAAATGAGGCATTAATATAAATATCAAAGCACATCATAAAGCAAAATATCATCAAAATAAATTGGATTAAGCAAAAAAGAAATGCTATGCCATTTTTAAATATAACTAATTTTACAATTTTTATTAAAATTATAGCTAGCAGTGAGATAAAAATATTTACAAAGGACACTCATGTTATTTTAATTGTGCAGCCATTTAATTTTTGAAGGACTTAGTTATTTCAAATATGTTTGGTGATGTGACATGAAGTCTGTTACACTAGTCTCTTTATAAACATAAACTAGTTAACGAATTAGAAGCTTCAGAATGCTGAAGGGTATTGCCATTTACTATACAGTTACTTATGCTCTTTACTTCCTAGATTCTATGTGTTAAATATGTAAATGATTTTATTTATCTGTATAATATAGAGAGAGGAAAAAATAGATATTATCCAACAATTACAAATCCTTAACCCTGTCACTGTCACTGTCATTACGTTGCTCATCGATTTTCTCAAGCAGGCACCAGTGGTGTCTCCATTGTGAGACTTGTTGTTACTGTTTTTGGCATATCGAATACACCACGGGTAGCTTGCCAGGCTCTGCCATTTGGGCAAGAGATACTCTTGGTAGCTTGCTGGGCTGTCTGAGAGGGGCGGAGGAATCAAACCCACCCGGGTCTGCCATGTGCAAGGCAAATGCGGTACCCACTGTGCTATCGCTCCAGCCCCCTTGACCCTGTATTAAAAATTTATTAGCAGGAAGTAGTGGGTTGATAGAGAATGAAGATCAGACCAAAAATTACATTAAGTACAATGGTAGAAGGACATGAGCATGTTGGTAGTGATTCTTTGGACATCAAAATATCTTTAAAATAAGTCATGCACAATTGGTTAGCAGTGCTCATATATATATATACACACATATTATATATATGCATATATATATTCGTGTATATATGTGTATATATGCACACACATATATTAGGGTCATGTATACATCTATATATCTACATCTATATACATGTATATATATTTATAAGTATATATATCTACATCTATAGATCACTGTATCACTGTTGTCCCGTTGCTCATTGATTTGCTCAAGTGGGTGCCAGTGATATCTTATTCATCCCTGTTGCGTTCAGAGTCAGGGGAATGAGGCCCATTATTGTTACTGCTTTTGGCATATCGAATATGCCATGGGTAGCTAACAGGCTGTGCTGTGTGAGATTCTGTATCCCTTTCCAGGAGCTTTGTTTTATAGTCTTTGGATCTTGGCCATTGATGAGATTACATGTCGCCGGGAGCAGTTTGTGCGTGTGGCTGCCAAGCAACTGGAGAACAAGGGACTTGGGTAAAGAGGTCCAGTCCCTAACAGAGCAGGCTTGGAGATCTCAGCCATGGGTCCCGCATGCCTGGGTTCCTCTGTCAGTTCCTTCATGGGTAAGACTCGTCTGAGCATGTGGAGAGTGCCCTTGAGCATGGCTGTGGCTGGGTTATGGAGGTTTTCGGCTGCGGAGCACTGCTCAGGTTTGGGGAAGGAAACTTATCCCCTCCCCCCTGAGGTACCCCATAAAGACTGCCAGGCGTGGGGGCAGAAGTTTCTGAATTTATATATATATATACACATATAGATATATATACATAGATATATAAATGTATATGTGTGTATATAATGACCCAATGACCCAATGTGTGTACATATAGCCATATATGTAAAACCAAAAGTTCATACAAATTCTATTTAATTATGATTTGAAGGGGAGGATAAGCACCTGGTGGTACTCAAGGGCTATTCCTAGCTCTTTGTTCAGAAATTGTTCCTTTCAGTGTTGAGCGAATGTATAGGGTGCCAGAAATTAAATCAGGAATGGTCATATGCTAACAAATTTCTTGTTACTTTATTATCTGCCCAGACCCTTAAATCCTACTTTCAGAATCCTTACACTCTAAAAATATTTGCTAGTTTTGTAGGTTTAGTTAAGATGTAGAAATCGTTTCCTCTTGAGATTTTAAGTGACATGCTTTTAATTTCTGTTTGATATATTTTTTACTTTTATTAAGTTTTGTTTATCCCAGTGAGTTAAAATACATGATTTATAAATTTTATGTTTATAAAGTTATTAAACCTAAATGTCAGTATCCGCCTACCATTGTCTCTAGGCCTCCTCTCACTCTCTCCAATCTCTCTCTTAGCAAACTCATTTCTGTAAGTCAGGACTCAGGATGTTCTATCAGAGGCCATTAAAATATTTTTCCTATGTTTTCTTAGAAATATTCCCAGTACAAGAAAGATGATTCCACGTGTGTTCTTCTTCCTTGACTCACTTTCCTTGACATGATACACTCCAGTGGATATGTATATAGCATCTAACAATGAACTTCAGAAATTCATCTTTTTATGTAGCTGAATCATCTACTCTTGAGCATTTATGTTGTTCCTAGATTTGGGCTACTGAGAATAGCAATGGAATGAACATGGGAATAGGTAGATATTTTCAAATTAACATTTGGGGCTGTTACGATAGATGCCAATAAATGAAACACTTGGTTAATATGGAAGTTAAATGATGAACTTTAGAGATTTCCATATTATTTTCCATAGAAGCCAAACCAAATGACATTCCCACCAATAGTGGATGAGCAGTCCTTTCCCATATATCCCTGCCACTTCTATTTGTAGCAGTAAACTGAATTGTCTGTTCAGTTCCTCTCCCATTTATTATGTGACTTATTGTTATTAAGTTTTGTAAGAGCTTTATAAATCTTGGATATTGGCTTTATAAATCTCAACTATTTGTCAGATGTGTGGTGAGAAAATACTTTCTCCAAGCCAGTAGGGTGTCCTCAATTATAGTTGTCATTTCTTTTGCAATGCAATTTGTTAATTTGTGAAAATCTCATATGTTTATTTTTGATGCTATTTTCTTTGCCAGAGGTCACAAATTTCTTCATTGAAAGATGCCTCTGGAGAAGATATCCTGTAGAGTTCTATGTTTACTTCTATACTATGGTTGTGGGTGTAATATCAATGTATTTAATTTAGCCTTAATTAAGTTTGGTGTATGGTACGAGAGAGGGATCCATAATAAAAGAAGGTTTATAACAAGACATAGCACTGTCTATAGCACTGTCATTTCATTGTCCATTGATTTGCTCGAGCAGGCACCAGTAACATCTCCATTGTGAGACTTATTTTTACTGTTATTGGCATGTCAAATATGCCACGGGTAGCTTGCCAGGCTCTGCCATGTGGGTGGGATACTCTTGGTAGCTTTCGGGGCTTTCCAAGAGGGATGACGGAATTGAACCTGGGTCGGCCGTGTGTAAGGCAAGCACCCTACCTGCTGTGCTATCGCTCCAGTCCTCTGTGCTATCGCTCCAGTTCTATAACAAGGCATATAATTCTATTTCATTAGTCTGAAATTCTGTCTTTATTCCATTGCTACACAGTTTTGATTACTTTAGCCCTATATTATAATTAAAAGTTGGTGAAAGAAAATTACCCCCAGGATAGCTTTGTCTATTCAGGTGGTTTGTGTGTGTACACACACACACATGCATACAGTATCTGGTTCATATCTTTAACAAATAGCATTTGTTTTTTAATCAGTACTTTTAATCATGTAGAGCTTCGGGTAGGATGATTATTTTCCTCTTCGACCCACTAGGGTATGAACTTTTGTTTTGGGGCAGACATTTGATTCCTGTTTTAATTTCCATGTATAGTTAGATTATTAAGAATTGACTGGTAGAAGCAGACTGATGTCAATCACCCCAGAAAATTTTGCTAAGTAACCTTAGTAATAATCCTGATCTGTGGTTTTTAATCATAAACCAACACCAATGCACCAAGGCTGGTCAGATGATGTTGAAAGTTGAAAACTACAGGTCTACATACTTGTGTGCATGACAGGTTCCAGTCCACAGGTGTCAACAGGCTGAAGGATGCTGAACTAGAGACTGAGCAACTTGGTGTCATGACCCCGTATGTGACAACTTAATAACAGGGTGGCAGCAAAAGGTTTCTAAATACACAGTGACCAAAGTTAATTCAAAATTAAATACAGTGGCTGGACAGATAATAAAGCTTGTAAGCCTCTAGCCATGCACACAGCTGACTTGGGTTAGATTCTGGGCATCTCATATAGTCCCCTAAGCACCACCAGGAGTGTTTCCTGAGTATAGAGCCAGGAGTTATTCTTGAGCACTACTGGGTGTGCCCCCCCAAAAAAAATACAAAAACAACAAAAAACAAGCATATATGTAGTGGAATAGCTGTTTCCAGGATAGCACTCACCTGTGTTACGTTTTATTCAGGTGAAATTAAGTTGCTAGTGAAAAGAATTTAAGAAGTCATGATGTAGATGTTGTGTTTATTTTATTAATGCAAAAACTAAATTCTGAGAGATCAAGAAACTTGCTTTAACACTGAAACTATGAGTAGATATTGGTCTAATTGCATAATAATTTATCACTTCATTTATATATACTTATATGATTTATTAGCATGTATGAGTCTTTCATCTTACATATTTTTCAGCATCTTGACATAAAGGTAAAGAAGTTGCTATTTTCCTATCAGAAAGATGAATAAAGTGAAATGACTTGCTTAAACAGGAGTGAGACAACAGCAAAATTTAAGCCAAAAATTTGGATTTCTAGTTTATCTGTTGTCTTCATTTTCTACTACATTTCATGACCTGTTCCAGGGACAAATTATGCCTAAAGACCCTGAAAATTGAGGTTTGGTTTTTCTTCTCAATCTCCAAATCAATCTAAGAAGGTGCCCATAGACAGACCCCCCTAAGATTAAGATAGAAAGAACAGGCTCATTAACTTACATTTTACTGATGTGGAAGCATATTTTGCATGACAATTAAATTCAAATGTCACTACTTCATTTAATCACCTTTTTTTTCTTCAAGCAGGAAACGAAAATGTCTATTAATGATATAATAAAAAAGAACAATTGCTTTTATGTTTAATAAAGTACTATCCATAATATTTTATTTATATAGTATTATGCTTTTCATTTTAAGCTGTAAGTTATAAAATCATTCTCACTTAGATTAGTATTCCTCAGATAGTCTTTTATAGAGGAATCCTAGGGAGAATGCAAGCAGTTCTAAAATTATGAATACCAACTAGATTCAGTGCTGTGATGTTCAGATCAACTTCTTAAAATCTGGGTTAGCAATAAAACACTTTATTAGCTTTGTGGGTTTTTAGGAACACCTTCTAAGGGAAAAAGCTCATGGTTCATTTATTCAAAAGCCGTTTATTGAGAAGCAGCTGATCAGAATGAGTGGGAGCAGAGATTGTCTTAGAATCTGCTTCTCAGCTTTCTAGAAACGTCACCCTGGACAGGACATGTCATGTCTGTTTCTCTCATCTACGGCTTCCTCATCTGTAACCTTCTTCAAAGTGTAGTTATATTAAAATAACAGATTTTAAAAAAAAAAGCACAAAAACATGATTGTAAAGTCGTCAAAAAAGATGCTAATTATATCATCTAGAAAAGTGTAAAAGAATTAAAACAGTCATGATAGCAGGCCTTCCCTTCCTTTTCCATTTTTTTTCTCTTTTGTTCTGCCCCTGAGATGAAAACTTGATAGGTGGACAAAACTTTAAGGTTGACAATGGCAGCTGTCATAGAGCTGTTTTTAGATTACATCAATAATCTCAAAGGAGGACCAATTTGATCTTTCTCATCCTACATAGACAAGGAAAGCTGCAATTTGGTCAGTCAGCATGAAACACACTCTTTTTACTTACTCTGTAAAACCATAAGCATGCTTTGACTCAGGAAATTACCCTGATCTTCAATTGTTTCTTGATGCAGAACAGAAAAATTAAGATTTTAACCTCTATTTGAGTAACATAAACTCTATTTCCCCCCTTTGCACTGTGTAAAACAGAAGCCCACTATCTGAAAGTTAACTAAAAGTTTGAATATTGGTCATTTTCTTCTCTAAGGTACAAGTGCTGAGAAAACAGCCTAGAAAAGAGGCTCAATTTTGTTGAATAAAGGAAAGTGTATCTACAATTGCCAGAAATGGTAGTAGTGAATGATAGAATAATAATGGATAGGTGTAATAAAAATTCTTCCCTCCAGATTCTTCCCATTGGGTGGGGCAGCAAACAAGCAATTGAGAGTTCTGGTGCTGAGTGCTATGTTCTTTAAAGAAGATACACAGGCAGGTATTGTGTGGGTGTGTGTATGGGTGATTATTCAAAGTATTAATTATGTAAGAGCACACTCTAGTTTTTAAGCACTGTGTGAATAGACAACAAATGCCCTTTTTATAAAGCTGACAGAGGTCTCATAGGATCTTGCTCTACAAACAAATTTATTTCAGAAGGAAACAAAAGAGCACAGCAAAGGTGTATAAGAAGACATTACAAAATCTCTAAATGGGAAGTATGAGAAGTAATTGAGAGGAAGAGATAATGAGCAAAGTGAAAATGTTCCAGACAGGTGCAATAACATGGCAAATAAAGCTCAAAAAGAGTTTCCTACTACTTAGCAGGATTGTCCTGAAAAACGCAGTAATGTTGGAAGAGCATGCTTGATTAACTGAAAATGGTTCATTGTGACTAGACAACATATAACTGAGGAGAGAGCAGGAATCAGAGAGTTAAGAAGTGTCTAAAACTCAAATGCCATTTTATGCCATCTTTAATAGTCAGGCTTAGTCTTATGGCAAGTATACATAATCATAACACACATGTACATCTATGTATATATACACATATGTGTACATATAGACATATGTACATCAATTTTTAATAGTCACTTTTTACTAACAGTTCTAGTTTCACAGAAATATTGACTAGGCAGTACATAGATTTTAAGTATAGTTCCTACCTATCTTCACATTGCTATAACCTTCATTATTTACCTTCAAAATGGTAAGTTAGTCAAGGTAGAGAAACCTTTTCTCATCTATTGTAATCAGTATCAATAGTGCTTTTACTGTCCTAAAATATTCCAATTAGTCATTCTCATGCCCTACTCTCCAACACTTTGCAACTTCTGGAAACCCTTTGCCTTTTTGCTCTATTAGGCATTCACAGCTCTATAGAGTTCCCCCATTCTGCAGCAATAGAATCATGCAGAATGCACTCTTTCCTGATTGACGTCTTCCATTCAGATAGTGCACTAAATATTCTTCCATGACTTTGAATGGCTTTGCAGTTTCTTTTTATTGTTGTTCTTGGTTTGATCGTGGGATTTGATCATGGTTTGAGCAATTGCAGGGATGCTTGCCCAAGATGCTGGAATTTGGCAATGCTCAGTTATCCCAGGACTGTGTATGCCTGAGAATGCTGGTGTATGAAACTGTGTATGCTGGTGTTGGAAACCTGAGATAATGAGGATATACATGCCATGCATTTTTATCTATCAGTTGAGCCCTATCCACGGTCCTGTACATTTTTTACATCATATAATAATGATTTGTTATCTGGACATTATGGTCATTCATACGATGTAGAACATTGCTTTTGTTCTTAGTTTTGATAATTAGTAATATACCTGCTATAATACCTTTGTGCAAATGTTTATACAGCCCCTAATTCTCAAATTCTTTGTGTAAATAGTAATGATTGTGACTTTTTTCTTATATGACAAAAATATGTTAAATTTTGTAGGAAAGTGCCAAAGTACCTTCCAAATAGCTATACCATTTCCACTACCAAGATAAATATATTAGAGCTTGTGTTCTGCATATTAGCTGGCATGTGATGTGTTCAGCATTCTAGACTCTATAATTTTCATTTTAATAATCATGCAATACTGTGGTAATTTTCATTTACTTGGTGACATATGTTTATCTGACTTCTCCCTTATTTGGTAAAGTACTATCAAAAATATTGAACATGGGTAATACCAATCTTCAAACTTTGTTCATCAATATGGTGTTCAGTAACTTGGTTATTTTGCCTCTGTTAATAAATGTTAGGATCAGTCTGTCAATATGCACGATGTAACTTGATGAGAATTTTATTGAGTTTGAATTGAATACACAGATTCAATTACAACGAGGGTGGAGGAAGAAACCGTGTAAAATGGTGGAGGGATGGTGGAATGGGCAGGCTCTAGCAGCACTATAAGTAGAGAATAATAATATTGGCACTATCAAAAAATTTTAATGGGATTCTTTTTGGGTGGGAGAAGGCACATCTGGTGATGCTCAGGCACTGTTCTGCATCCAGGCTTTACTGACAGGTTCTGGGGCCACATGGAATGCTGGGCCATCAAACTCAGGGTGGATGTGTATATGACAAGTGCATACCAGGATTACTTTCTCTCCAGTACTTTCTCTCCCGCCCCAACATTTTTCTTTAATTGAGGAAATATAAGGGCATTGCACACAGGTCTTTGCCATTTTGGTAATAGTCTAGTAACTTTTTATATGAAAAGCATTTGCATTAACATTACTGTAACCATTTGCTTCAACGACAATTATATATAGAGAGATATATAGACAAAGAGATAGATATTTACATGTATATTTATTTATATATCAGATACCCCTGTTCTGATACACCCTGTTCACTTATTTAGATCTTCAGACAGGTTTGCTGTGCCTTAAAGAATATAAAACCTCCCAGAGTCATCTTCACCACAATGCCCTTTGAGTTGTGTGATACAGAAATTTGAAAACTTGCAAATCTCTACAGGAAATAAGTGAAAGGAATTTTTCAGGAGCAATTAAATGTATCTTCCCTAGCGACTATTACAAAGACTTTCACATAAAACCTGGTTAATCAGATGATTGGAGAGGATCCCAGGAGTGAGCAGGGACAATTCCCATGACGCTCAGGGGACTTGGCAGACGAATGTCTGCTATTCCCTTTTCTTCTTTCTTTTTTTTAAAAAACATAATGGCATTTCTCTTCACTTTATGTTTTAAAATGATCTTTTAGTAAATATTTTGTCACTTGAGAAGTTTTAAATTACTTACATTATTTTAGAATCAATTCAAAGATCACATTATCTCGCATATGAATTGAAAGGCAGCAACTATTGATTCCAAACAGTGAAGAATGACCAATTAATTGAGGCAGAAGTAGGCATAGGAAAAGCACTGTGCCAAATCAATATTTTAAGAATGGGCCAAGGAAAAGAAGCTTGAGAAGTGTCCAGAGAGTGTGCAAAACAAAATGTTTTTAAAGGTAGTTAGTCAACAGTTCCATGCTGCTGACAGATTCGAATGGCATGGGTGCAGGGTTTATCTAGCAACCAGAGTATCTGTGGGTGATTTATGTTAAAGCAATTACAGTGAAGTGTTTGGAGATGGAGTTGTTCGATGAATGCACATTAACTAAAGAAGTGAAAGATGTTGGGCTAAGACTTCATTCAAGATCATTATGCACAAAGGTGATGGTGGTGATAGTGTAGCCATGACAGGAAAACATTGAGTTAGGGTAATTTGCATTATCTTTTTAAGATATGAGAGACATGAGCTTCGTGGACGGTCAGAGGATAGAAAGATAGAAACCTATATATGAAAAAGAGGGAAGTAACAAAATGGTACTTTTTATACAGGTCTGCTTTCATAAGGGAATCTTGGTTATCATCAGAGATATAAACTTCTGTAATTTTCCCGCCTGTTTAGAACCATTTAGTCACTTACAGTGACAAATTCATTCTGCAAACAACTTAGTTTACATGGGAACTGACTCTCATGCTGAGAATCTGAAGTTTGGTTCCTGCTTAGCAAAAAGCAAGCCCAGGAGTCCAGATTCCCCCCCAAAATTGAAAATCTAATGAGTTTCCCTGGATAAACAGCATTCCTCACGTGCTGTCTTATTAAGAAGAATTGATGGCAGCCTGGGGAAGTTCACTAGGTGAGGACACTTAGAAGCTTGTGCCTATTTCCCCCTGGAATTTGTTATATTTACTTTTTCAACCTTTGGTTTGCCTCCTTAAATTATAAATATGGGCACAATGATATGTTGTATCTTATGATAACCCCCCCCCCAGTGAACCTTTGAAAGTTGAGGTTGTCTTCAAGATTCTTAAAATACCAGGGGATAAAATCACAGATTCTGATGAAAAGCAAAGGATATTTATTCCACTATAACTGAATGCAAAGATTGTATCATGATAACAGATTTTATTAAAGAGATCCTAAGGTTTTTTGTGAAACTTGCAGGAAAGGAAATGAAGAATTTTGAATAAATACTTGAAAAAAGAGAAGGTTAAGAACTGAAAGCTTTACGGGATGGAGCAATAGCACAGCGGGGAGGGCATTTGCCTTACACGCGGCTGACCCAGGATCGATTCCCAGCATCCCGTACGGCCCCCCGAGCACCACCAGGAGTAATTCCTAAGTGCAAAGCCAGGAGTAACCCCTGTGCATCACCAAGTGTGATATAGATATATATATATATATATATACACACACACATATATATATATATATGAAAGCTTTACAAAGGTTAAAAGTAATCTCTACCAGAGAAATATAGATGGAAAAGAACACTTGGTTCAAGGGCATTTAAAATCATGAGGTTAGAAGGAAACCGGGTGCTCTGGATTGATTCATGCTTATGTGTTTCCACTAATTCCTCACCTCTCGGATGACTGTATAGAGAACCGAAGAGTAAGTGTTGAGTTATTTTCAAGATCAATTATTTGCTGAGTATTTACTTCCAAAATGATAAGAACATTTATCAGAACATAATATATGCGATGCATAATTGGGTTCTCATTGTCTAGATGTTTAAAGAATAGCCAAGAGATCCAAAATTGGTGAAATTAATTTGGAAGAAGAAAACAATACTTCTACTGTACTGTGTGAAGTGCACTTAAACATTTAACATACTCCTCTTATATATCAGTGCTGGATTTTTGAAGAAAATATTTGTAATGTGACTATCATTTTAGCTAAAATTAATCTTTGCTATTTTCTAAAGCAATTGAATGTCCAGATTTCATAGCTAGTTAGTTCCTGGCAATTAAGTACTTAACATGTTTGTTAAATTCTTAAGCTATACGATTTCTCTTCACCAGATTTTTCTTGAAGCAAGAAAGGAGGTTCCAAGTCGCTTATGTGTTTCTTCCCATGACACTGAGGATTGTCCGTGGGTGTTATGGAAAATGATAAATGAGTGATTAAATCATGAAAGGTCATATTTTCAAACATAACAAACATTTGGGTGGGGTCGTTTTTCCTAATTGTTGTATTTTTGGACTACCATATCATTTATTACTTTTCTAACCTAGAAAACAACATAATACTCAACCCTTTTATATTTGTTCTTTCAAAAGCCAAATACTTTATGGTTCATCAGTGCCATAGCAGTAATAACCACAGACATTTTGTGTAAGCTCTGCAAGAGACCTTTTTTTTCCTATCATAATCTTTCAAATGCATAAATAAAATTTGTTTGTGTTTTTGTATTTTTAAGCCACACCCAGTGGTATTTGGGGAAAATTTAATGACAAGTATTTGACCTGGGCCTCCTACAGGAAAATAATTTGTTAAATATATTAAACCATTCCTCTGGCACATACATAAAATTTATTGAAAGTTATGTTAGGTAAATATAAGTATAGTATTAGTGTTTCAGTACAAAGAAATACTGCAACATAAAATATGTCTTTTTAAATAGATGCACATTTCTCTTCATTGCAGTCTAATGATAGAAGACTTATTCTAGTTTTTATACAAATGTACAACTATTTGAAATGTAAAAGTCTACACTAAGACCAATTAAATTAATCAACATGTACATATTTTTATTATTATAATTTATTAGTGACAGTTATACCTTGAAAGACAGTTTTAAGAGTAGCATACAGATTTTTTTAAAAACCAAACAAAAGCAATGGTGAACATGCTACAATTAATTAAACTTATTTTCCAGATGTAATATTGAGAGTAGTATCATGGCTATAGCCTAAAATGATTAAGATGGGACAGAGAAATAATAGAGTGGGTATGACATTCACTTGGAATGCAGCAGAACAGGGTTCAATCACTGCAACCACTCATGCTCTCCCCAGCCTGCCAAGAGAGATCCCTTAGTGCAGAACAAAGAGCACTGAACACCACCAACTGTGACCTGCAAACAAAATAAATAAAATGATTGAGATAAAACATAGTTATAAGCCTCCCTCGACCCGCCCTTCAGGACCCAACCTGCTCCGCGGCCCTGAGCACCCCGGGCTTCCCTTTCCTCCCTACTGCCGGCCAAGCGTCCTGCAGGCCGACCCCAAGCACCGCAGCCTTTCTGTCTCCACCCTGAGCCCCTTGACCAGCGACCTCCGTTGGGCTGTGGGAAAGGGGCGTGACCTAATTGTCAGGGGCGTGGCCTAAGAAAAGTGGGCGTGGCCTCTTTTCAGGCCGGCCAACTCTAAAGCTGCCTCAAATAGTTTCCTCAGCATCGTGTCCAACACTGACATCCTAGCTATTCGCAAACAGTAGGACAATAAAACACAAGACTTCACAGAAAGTATTGAAAGAAAATCTCAGTGGGAGACCAGGTTCTACAAGGGGGAAATAAAAAGGCAACCACCATTGACTGAGCCTATTCACAATCCTTTTTTGCAACAAGAGGAAACAGGGATACTCATCTTCAAGGTCCCTCTTCCATACCACCACAACAACATGAAGAAACACCACAAATCCCCATTGCAAGCAGAGGACAATCAAAGGAGTCCAGGAACCACAATTGGCATTTCCTACAAACTTGACCTCTCTGATAAAGAATTTAGAGTTGAAATCCTCAACATGTTCAATGAACTCAATGCAAAGATTGACAACTTAAAGGGGGACCTGGCAGAAACAATACAACAGACAGCCGACAAAATACGGTAAGAAATGAGAGCAGAAATAAAAAACCTACAAAAAGAAATGAAGGATTTGGTACATGAAAACAAAAACTCTCTGGCTGCCCTCAACAATAGAATGACTGCAGCAGAAGACAGAATCAGTATGATGGAAGATGAGCTGCAAGAAGCCTACATGCAACAACAAACCATGGCAAGAGACCTCAAAAGAGCTCTAGACAGAATCAAAGTCCTAGGGGATGATTCCAAGAGGAAAAACCTTAGAATCATTGGACTACCAGAACCACAGGGAACCAACCCCAAGGAAAAAGACACAGTCAAACAAATCATTGCTGAAAAACTTCCCACAGATGTACGATGCGGGCATTCAGATTCAAGGAGCCCGAAGGGTGCCAGCTAAAAGAGATCCTAACAGAAAAACCCCAAGACATATCATAGTTACAATGATGGACGTCATCCAGAGAGACACAATACTGCAAGCAGCAAGGTCCAAGAAGGAAATCGCATACAAAGGAGCACCCCTTAGATTCACAGCAGATCTATCAGAGGAAACCCTCCAAGCCTGAAAGCAATGGTGGGATATAGTGAAAAAACTCAATGAAATCAACGCTTCACCAAGAATACTTTATCCGGCCAAACTCTCATTCAAACTCGAAGGAATCATACATACTTTGGGGATAAACAACAGCTCAGGAACTTCATAGACTCAAAACCAAACTGAAAAGAAGCACTAAAGGGGCTATTGTAAGACAAGAACAACCCCTACAAGCACGACAAACCCTTACACAAAGATGGCACAAAATCCCATAACAATAATCTCACTTAATGTTAATGGTCAAATGGACTCAGAGACTCAACCCAACATTCTGTTGCCTGCAAGAAACACATCTGAATAGCCAGAACAAACACAGACTCAAAGTCGAAGGATGGAAAACAATCCTGTAAGCAAACAACTCCCTCAAGAAAGCTGGGGTGGCTTTACTAGTATCGGACAACATAGACTTCAGGTTGAAAAAGATTAGAAGGTTTAGTGAAGGCCAGTTTTTATTAATCACGAGATATGTACAGCAGGAAGAAATCTAACTCCTACACGTCTACGCACCCAATGAGGGAACAGCTAAATACCTACAACAGCTGCTAAGAGACCTTAAGAAGGACATTGGAAGCAACAAAATAGTAGTTGGAGAATTTAACACCACCCTGTACCCTCTGGAAGATCAGGAAGATTAAAATACACCAAGGAAATACTGTCGTTGAAGGAAGAAATAGAAGAGAGGGGGCTAATAGATCTACACAGGGCTTTATATCCCCCCAAAAGGAATACCATTCTTTTCTAGTGCACATGGAACATTTTCCAGAATAGACCATGCGCTGGGCCACACAGCATACCTCAACAGAATCAACAAGATAGACATTGCACCAGTTATCTTTTCAGACCATGATGCACTGAAGATAAAAGTTAATCATGGACAGATGCAGAAAACCAAATCAAACACCTGGAAATTAAATAGCTCGATGTTGAACAATGAGTGGGTCAGGAATGAAATCAAGGAGGAAATCAAAAGGTACCTGGAAACAAATGAGAATGAAGACACGAGCTACCAGAACCTGTGGGATGCAGCTAAAGCCGTATTAAGGGGAAAATTTATAGCTCTACAAGCGTATCTCAGGAAGGAAGAAAGGACCCACATAAATAACTTGACTTCACAGCTCAAGACCTTAGAAAAGGACAAACAAAAGGAGCCCAAACCAGGCAGAAGGAAAGAGATAATAAAACTTAGAGCAGAAATTAACGACATGGAAACCCAAAAGACAATCTGAAAGATAAATGAAACCAAGAGCTCTTTCTTCGAGAAAGTAAACAAGATTAATAAAGGATTAGGAAGACTCACAAAGAAAGAGAGAGAGAACACTAATAAACCAAATCAGAAATGAAAAGGAGGACATCACAACAGAAACCAAAGAAATTCAAAAGATTATCAGAGACTACTTTGAAAAGCTATATGCCATGAAACAAGAGAACCTAGAAGAAATGGAAAAATTCCTGGATTCCTACAATCTCCCAAGGCTGAACCAAGAAGACCAGGAATACCTGAACAGTCCTATTAATATCAAGGATATTGAAACTGTAATCAAAAGTCTTCCCCAAAACAAAAGCCCAGGTTTAGACGGATTCACTAGCGAATACTTCTAATAATTTAAAGTGGACTTGTTGCGAGTTCTTCTCAAGCTTTCCCAGGAAATTGAAAAAACAGAAACCCTCCCAAACAGTTTCTATGAGGCTCATATCTCCCTAATACCAAAAGCAAACAAAGACACCACAAAAAAAAAGAAAACTACAGGCCAATATCCCTTATGAACACAGATGTGAAGATTCTCAACAAAATATTAGCAAATAGAATTCAACATCTCATTAAAAAGATCATACACTACAACCAAGTGGGATTCATCCTGGGGATGCAAGGATGGTTTAACATCTGGAAATCAATCAACATAATCCATCATATCAATAAAAGAAAAGATAAAAATCATATAATCATACCAATAGATGCAGAGAAAGCATTTGACAAGATCCAGCACCCGTTTATGATGAAAACGCTCACCAAAATGGGTAGAGAAGGGACCTTCCTCAATATAGTCAAAGTGGTTCATCACAAGCCTATGGCAAGCATTGTCCTCAATGGGGAAAAACTAAGACCCTTCCCTCTGAGAAAAGGGATGAGACAAGGATGTCCACTCTCTCCACTTCTGTTCAATATAGTACTGGAAGTTCTTGCAATAGCGATTAGGCAAGAAAAAGATATTAAGGGAATTCAGGTAGGAAAGGAAGAAATCTAGCTCTCACTATTAGCAGATGATATGATACTATACCTAGAGAACCCTAAAACCTCTACCAAGAAACTCCTAGATACAATAGACTCATATAGTAAAGTTGCAGGCTATAGAATCAATACCCAAAAGTCCATGGCTTTCCCATATGCAAATAATGAGAGAGAAGAAAGCCAACATGATAAAAGCAATCCCGTTCACAATTGTGCCTCAAAAAATCAAGTACCTCGGAATCAGCTTAACAAAGGAGGCAAAAGACTTGTATAATGAAAACTACAAAACGCTTCTACAGGAAATAAAAGAGGACACGAGGAAATGAAAAGACATCCCCTGCTCATGGATTGGAGAATTAACATTGTCAAAATGGCAATTCTCCTCAAAGCATTGTACAAATTCGGTTCGATCTCTATAGGGATACCCTTGACATTCTTCAAAGAAATGGAGCAAGCGCTCCTGAAATTCATATCGAACAATAAGCCCCCATGAATAGCTAAAGCAATTCTTGGGAAAAAGAAAATGGGAGGAATCAACCTCCCCAATTTCCAACTCTTCTACAAAGCAGTCGTCATTAAAACAGCATGGTACTGGAACAAAGGCAGAGCTGCAGACCAATGGAACAGGGTTGAATACTCTGACACACCCCCCCAAATATATGATCATCTAATCTTTAATAAGGGAGCAAGAAATGTGAAGTGGAGAAAGGAAAGAATGTTTGCCAAATTGTGCTGGCAAAACTGGACGGCTATATGCAAAAAAAATTGGCTTAGACCTCCACCTATCACCATGCACAAAAGTCAGATCAAAATGGATTAAAGACCTCAACATCAGACCAGAATCCCTAAGGTACACTGAAAACAAGGTCGGCAAAACCCTCCACGACATTGAAGCCAAAGGTATCTTCAAAGCTTACACGCCACTGGCCAAACAAGTGAAAACAAAGATAAATAAATGGGACTATCTAAAACTAACAAGCTTCTGCACCTCAAAAGAAACAGTGACCAAAATACAAAGACAATCTACAGAAAGGGAAAGGATATTTACGCAGTACCCATCTGACAAAGGGTTGATAACAAGGATATACAATGCACTGGTTGAACTCCACAAGAAGAAAACTGCCAACCAGATCAAAAAATGGGGTGATGAAATGAACAGGAACTTTCCCAAAGAAGAAATCTGAATGGCTCAGAGGCACGTGAGAAAATATTCCACATCACTAATCATCAGTGAGATGCAGATCAAAACAATAATGAGATATCATCTCACACCACAGAGACTGGCCCACAGCCCAAAAAACAAAAGCAACCGGTGTTGGCGTGGATGTGGGGAGAAAGGGACTCTCCTTCACTGCTGGTGGGAATGCCGACTGGTTCAGCCCTTTTGGAAAACAATATGGACGATTCTCAAAAAGTTACAAATTGAGCTCCCATTTGACCCAGCAATACCACTCCTGGGAATATATCCCGGAGAGGCAAAAAGGTATAGTAGAGATGACATCTGCATTTCCATGTTCATTGCCGCACTGTTTGCAATAGCCACAATATGGAATAAAACAGAGAGCCCGAAAACAGATGATTGGCTAAAGAAACTCTGGTATATTTACACAATGGAATACTACGTAGCTGTCAGAAAACATGAAGTCATGAAATTTGCATATAAGTGGATCAACATGGAAAGTATCATGCTGAGTGAAATGAGTCAGAAAGAAAGAGACAGACATAGAAAGATTGCACTCATATGTGGAATATAAAGTAGCTGAGAGGTACAAGCTTACAATGTTGCGATTTCTGGCAGATATTTCTCTGGACTTAGTTACTAAAATACAGAAATCCAAACCTATGCGGCTGCTAGTGCAGCCTCTTGACCTCATATCTCTTCATTCTCAGCAATGGATAACAAATTATCAAATGCTTTCTTTTCAGCAGGGCGACTTTAGGGGGGAGAAACTCCAAATCAATAATAGTGAATTTTTTTGTTGAAATATTGAATGTAATCAAAGTAAAGTGAAAGTAAAGTGAAATTTATCAGGTACAGAGGCGGGGTGGGGGTCTGGGGAGGTGGGGAGAGGGGGAAGGTATACTGTGATTCTTGGTGGTGGAATATGTGCACCGGTGAAGGGATGGGTGTTTGAGCATTGTATAACTGAGACTTAAACCTGAAAGCTTTGTAACTTTCCACATGGTGATTCTATACAAGAGTAGAAAATTTAAAAAAAAAAAACATAGTTATGAGTCTGCATATGCATTCTTATAGATTAGGACTGGAGCAATAGCACAGCAGGTGGGGCATTTGCCTTGCGAGCTGCCAACCCGCGTTTGAGTCCTCCATCCCTCTCGGAGAGCCCGTCAAGCTACTGAGAGTATCCCGCCTGCATGGCAGAGCCTAGCAAGCTACCCATAGCATATTCGATATGCCAAAAACAGTAACAACAAGTCTCACAATGGAAACATTACTGGTGCCCACTGGAGCAAATGCATGAACGATGGCACAACAGTGCTACATATAAGGTAACAATGCTAGGTGTTTCAATAATATTATATATGCCTATATTTTTCCTGTCTATGCCCTCTTTTACTTTAATGTATCTAAAATATATGAGAATGAAGAAATCATCTAGTTTTTTCTCATTAATATACAGAAGAAACTTTCTTCCCCATTGTAGGGGAAAAGCCCAGTTCTTCCTGAAGTGATTCTTCCCTGTGATCTCCAATATGTAGAGATTTGTTTCCTATAACAATCAATCGTGGAACACCATTTGGGTATAGTGCAATTTCTGTCACTGTCACTGTCTCTGTCATTCCATTGCTCATCGATTTGCTCGAGCGGGCACCAGTGACGTCTCCATTGTGACACTTATTGTTATTGGTTTTTGGCATATCAAATACACCATAGGTAGCTTGCCAGATTCTGCCGTGCGGGCGCAATACTCTCAGTCACTTGCCAATCTCTCCTAGAAGAGTGGAGGAATTTACTAGTTCTAAGTCAAAATCTATCTGGATACAGGATCAGAGTTCATAAATTAAGGGTATAATCCACAGACGTCTTTCCCTCTCTCTCCCTCTCTTCCACTCACAAACCCAACCTATCACCTGCATCTTTGACTTATTGTCTAGAGATCAGAGGATCCAACTGCCCCCCTCCTTGGATACAGGTAGTAGTAGCTGCTCACAGAACTCAGGGTAGCTCTTATAGTCAACAGTCTATTAAAGGTTATGACCTTGTGTAAGAAGGAGCAGCCCCGTAAAGAGCTCTATAGAGGAAAGCTGGAAGGTGCTTGTGACCCCGGGTGTAACTCTCTACTCTGAGTGCATTATCCCACCTATAGGTTTGCCTATTCTTCATTAGTGGGTATTTACAGAGGCTTTATCATGTAAGCATGAGCAATTATTACTATTCCCAGCCCTTAGTTTTACCTTCTTAGGAAGTAGAAGTGGTTCAGTGGGTAATCTGAAAATTCCAAACTGGTGGTTCAAGTTCTATCTCTCTGTGAACCCAGTCCAGGAGTTTGTTCTAATGAGTCTACTTATTAGATCTGAAAACTTTTTGTGTTATTATCACTTAGGACTTTAGAAGGGTTAACCTGATTTGGTGTCAGGAACTAAATAAATGTCCAAGTAGTAAAACATGGGATGTCCTAAGTATTCTCACCACATAGGAAATCATAAAAGCTTTAAAGATTGTGTCAAGAACAAGTGTCAGAAACCAATATGTGTTTTCTGTTCTTTCACAATAATTAATTTATTTCATCTGGGTTTCGGATACAAACCAACTATAAAATAAGACAAGTTGTTCTCTCCTTCTGTCTGCAGATTTGTACTAGGTAAAATATCAGCTATTTTTATATATCTGAGACTTCTAAGTCATGCGATATGATCTACACCTCCAGCTGGTAAGAGCAGCAAGAATGATTTCATTAGGATCAGTGGTATTGAATATACCAGGATTGTGCGATCAATCATTCAAGTAGACTAAGAATCTGTAGCAGGGCCAGAGTGATAGTACAAGAAAGTAAAGCCTTGTTCTATACCTGGCACTCCTGGGTCTTGTCCCTGGCACCCCACATGGCCCAGCCCACCAGGAGTGATTCCTGAGCACAGAGCCAGGTATAAATCCTGAGCACCTCTGGTTTTGGTACACCCCATTTCCCCATCTCCCCCCAAAAAAATCAGTATCAGATTTAAAAATCCATCTGCCCATACTTTTTCCAGTAATTTTTAAGATAGCTTTATTTAAAGTTATCCTAGTATAATTATGTCAGTTTAAATAGATAAGCATATGCATCCTGTTTGCTATATGAATAAAAACAAAACAACCTGGGCAAGTAAAGAGAAGTCACAAAGAAGCCAGTAATCATGAGACATCAAGTTTACTTTTGAATTTTTCTAGTTTTGAGTCATTTCCAGTTTGTGGAATTTATCTGTAAACTAATTTAAATTCTTTTAAAAAATATAGATATCATTTCCTACTTCTTTTGCATAAAGAACCAAAACAAAATTACTGACTCATATAGCAGGTTGTATTTTTAAGTTGATAAGAAAGTATATATTTTAAAAGTGAATATATATTCTCATGCATGAGAATTTATTTCATTAAAGGACTATAATATTTGGATTATCAAACTTTTTATTATTTGTCATTCCAGTGTGTTTGTAAGTAGAGTTACTTATTTCTATTTTCTAATGACTAGTAGAAGTTTTCATGTGTATGGCATCTATTAATTTTTGAAAGTGTCTGTTCAAATATTTTATACAGTTAGACTTTTTTGCTGATGTTGTTATAGTAGTTTTATATTCTTTATAATGAATTTTTATTACAGATACATAGATTAGATGGATGGTAGAGTGATAGATCCACAGGAAGGAATGGGTAGGGAGCAATGGTAAGAATAAAAGACAAAATATTTTATTAAGCAAAAGAAATAACTCAATAAGCTGAGATTTGCATGCAAGGGACTTGGGTTCAATTCCCAGAGCCTCAGGTTCTCCTGAGAACCTCTGAGAGAGACGCTGAACTCCACTGGGTATGCACCTTCTACCCAAAAAATATTTTGTTCTTTTATAATTTGCAGTTTTAGTAATGAAAATTATTTTTAGCAAACTTAAAACATTTGGTAACATTTTTCTTACTGTGTTTAAATTTCTGCTGTCTCTTTTATACTAGCTAAGTAACCATTAACTATGCAGACCTTTTTGTGTAATTTTTGTTTATATTATTTAATTATTATAGTTGTATTTGCAATATCAATTTTTTTTGGTATGCTTTCTCATCAGATTTATTCCAACCACATTTGTTAAGTTCGTAGGTTAAGCATTTGGAAACGGAACCAGAGATATCTAAGGGTTAGAGCATGTGGTTGGCATGTTTAAGATCTGGTACTATATGATACCTTAACCCTGTCAGTTATGTCCCTCATGACCCGTGGGCACCAACACCTAGGGCACAGCTAGCTTGTGCTGAAAAAACTTTACAATAAGTGGCACTGGGGACATCAATTAAAAATAAATAAAAGAAAAGGAAAGCATGTTTATTTGGAAATGAACAGGTGCAATTTGAGGAGTACAGGCTTTAAGTTATCAGTGTAAAACATGTGCTTATATAGAACATACATGTGTATGGATGAGTGTGGTAGGGCTTCTTGTAGAGAGAGAAGAATCATGATGTAATGGATAATGAGATCATGAATGAGGTAATGGTCAAAGGCAGACACAAGGTAAAATTGTCAGGTGGCGGGTAACGCATTCGAAATGGGAAACTGTTCTTGATATCAGTCCTTCTGTACAGGATATTTTCATTCTTATGGGCTCAGTCTAGATGCCTGGTATACTGATAAAAGAGTATTTTTTTCTGGATTGTAGAAAAACTCATTTTACAATGGTGCAAGTCATAGCAACATTTCTAAAGTTATGCTTATCCGGTTTTGTTTATGTAGGTCTAGAGTAGCTTTATTCTGGCAGCTATTTAACCACACAACCAAAGGTCTTTCTGATTTTTCTCTTTATAATTTTTCCCAAGTCATTTTTATAGGGATCTTAGTTTTATGCTAGTTTTATACATTTTATACAATGATAAGAATGCTTGATCCGCTGTTCTCTGCAAAAGGGAAAATTAATCTGAATGTTGTCATCGGGAAGAAGTCTTAGACTCTTAGTGTTCTTCCATATTCTAATCTTGACCTTGAGACTCCCTTGAAGGTTCTTTTCTGAAAGAGTCAGCCCCTCTTTCGGTGGTGCCACAGTTCCTGATTCTGGATGGTGGCTTATCTTCTCCACCTGCCAGAGCTCAGTATTTGCATCCCAAATGGATGTGGTCCTCATGCCTTCGGGCTATTTGAGGGCTAGTCAATTTCTTTTAGTGCTATCATTTCCCCCAAAACTCATCATGACTCACACTATCTGTATAGTTAGTAATCCCTGTCATCATTTGTTCACTGATATGCTCCAGCTGGCACTGGTAATGTCTCCATTGTGAGACTTGTTATTACTGTTTTTGGCATATTCAATATGCCATGGATAGTTTGTCAGGCTCTGCCATGCAGAGAGATACTCTTGGTAGCTTTCCGGGTTCTCCAAGAGTGATGGAGGAATCGAACCCAGGTCGATCATCGTGCAAGGTAAATACCCTACCCACTGTGCTATCACAAGTCCACTATCTGTATGCAATATAAATTCTATTATTCCCTCCTGCTCATACTTTGATTAAAATAAGAAAGAGAAAAAGAAAAAGAGTATGGCGAAAGAGTTAGGCATAGGAAAGTAGGTGGAGGCGCTGAGGTTTGACCACTTCAGATATAAAGAGCATATCTCTGGCATCAGTTTGTGAATGGGAATGAAGATGAATGTGGCACACATTGCCACTTCATTGTTTATGGGAAACAGGACCCAGTTGTCTTAAGATAGCTTTGAAATAATGCTAATAAAGCAAGTGACCAGTCAACTTTGAATTGGAAAGTCTGAGGAATAAATCTACATTTAAGTGTACCCATCATTTTCAACTGACAATAGGCACACAAAAATACATTCACGCCTTCTCACTTATCAAAGGAACAAGATATCTACTTAGAGTACTTAAGTAGGGGAAAAGCAAAGAGAAGTTTAACAGCATGCATGACTCCTAGGTTCATGGGAAATGCCCAGGAAAACATAACTCTTAAAAATGGCCCAAGTCCTCAACATAAATGCCCTCTCAAGCTAAAGTCCTTAGATGCTTAAGGGAAGAAGGCTAATTATCTCTTTAATTAATAGGGAATATAGAGAAAACAAAAGTTATACTGGTAAACTGAGTTAAGCCCTTGCTTTCTATGGTAAGCATTCTAGAGATAGGTCATTCTCCCACTTGGAACAGATAGGGAGACACCTTTACAAATGGAAATTGCCACCACTCTGTCTCTTAATTGGTGCACTTAGTCCATTGACATTGAGAGAGATTATTATTCTTATGGGGTTTTGTGCCATTTTTATGCAGAAGTTTGGTGTGTTTGTGGGTCTTGTCTTAGAGTAGCTCAGGGACAGACATAGAATGACTGCACTCATTTCTGGGATATAACAACTACAGTATGAGACTATTAGCCACGCCTGGTAGGAGAACTGGTTCCCAGTTGGAAGCTTACCACAAATGCTTGGAGGGGAGACCAGTTAGGATAGAGTGGGAATCACTATGAGCATGATAGTTGGAAATGATCACTCTGGACAAGAACTGAACCTGAACACTGAAAGTAGGTAAAGGGACAAACATGATAACCTTCCAGTAGCTGTATTGCAAACTATAATGACCAAAGGGAGGGAGAGGGGGAAAGGGTGAGAGGAACAGTGGGAGTGAGGAGAAAGTGGAGGAGAGGTGGGGAGAGGCAGACTGGGGGTGAGGGCAGGAGTGATTAAGAGGACCTTGGTGGTAGGAAATGGACACTGGTGAAAGAATGGACGGTGGAACATTGTATAATTGAAATCCAATAATGAACAACTTTGTAACTGTATTTCACAGTAATTCATTTAAAAACAAACAAACAAAAATGGAAATTCCCTTATAAATGGAAACACACTTATAAATGGAAATTCCCTTTTAAATTCAAATGTCTTACAAGAGAATAAGTTCTACTTAATTTTCAGATTTTCAGTGCCATCTGTCCTTTTTTAAAAACAGACCATTCAATGCAGTCTTTACGGCAAAGTAAATTTGGGGATTCTATAGGCTGCTCCCTTTAAATAGTGTATATATGCAAAGGTAAATAAGTATAACATGACAAGTATGAGCTAACACTAGATAGGATGAATTAAAGTAGAATTAAAGATGATTGTAAATATGAATCAACAAAATAATGGTATATCAAGGAAGAAGGAAATCTTCCACCCCATCCTCACAGCTGTCTGGACCAACTGAACAATTATGTTAACATCAGACAGATTGGTAGGGTTAAATAAAAAGTATAATTACATACTTATAAGGAACCCATTACAGATGTGAACTCAAAAACACTACTAGGGCAAAATGAGAGTTGATATTCTTGGTTAACAAATGGGGGAAGTGAATGGGGAGATAATAGAGTGGGTTGGGCACTTGCTTTGCACGTGAATAGATTTTGGCTCTATCTCAGACCCCCCATATGTTCCCCATCCCTGAATGGAGAGCTAGGAGTAAGCCCTGAATACCACCAGGTGAGAACAAACAAACAAACAGACAAAGCTGGAAAGAGGTCTTAGACTTTTGACATTTGCATATAAAATACCAGATGCTTATAAAATTTTAGTGAACAGTTTTGACTCCTCCCATGTTCTATTTCCAGACCCAAACTGGTCCCTCGTTGGTTCCTATGTGCTCCATCCTTGGTCTGTGCTGGTCTATATGTCAAACCCATTGCTGTGGAGGCAAACAGGAAGTTTCCATACTATTTCTCATTTCCAGTCATTTCCATTATCTATTTTAAATGGTTGGATATTTTCGTGGGTCAAATTTTAAAAGACCCAATTAAATTAACTACATTACCTGATTACCCCCCTTTTTTCTTCACTTTCACTATAACAATAAATACCAGATGTTCTCTGATTAGGTACTTGTCCTTCCCTGTAGTTCTATATTATGTCTCACATAAAAGAAGTTAGGAAGTAAATACCCAAAACTATATAAGTGGTTCTTTTTTGTTGTTTGTTTGGGTGCTATACTTGGTGGTGTCTTAGGACTTAGTCCTGGCTCTGTGTGCAGAGAGCACTGTTGCTAGTGCTTGAGGGACCTTGTGCATTGCTAGGGCACAATTTAATCCCTAGAGCTGCAAGCAAGGCAAAGCACCCTGCTCATTGTACTATCTTTCTGGCCCATGTAAATAGTATCATCAATGAAGCAGACTTTCTTTCCATTTCACAGTTCTTAGGTAAGACTTCCATCTTCAAACTTTCACCACATGGTCAACAACATCATTGATGACATCCCTATTGAAAGAAGTTAAAGTTAAAATAGGTACATAATTTATTGAATAGACCCATTCTCTATCACTGTACCTTATTCATTAATACTTAGTCATATTTGCCACAGTTGCTAAAAAAAAAATAGACTAGAAAATCTTGGCCTTAATTAAAAAATTAAGCTAAACTAAAATTTGGATCTGTTATTAAAGTAAATAAGAAGTTGGATGGTAACATAGCAGTTACCTTCCTATGTTAGGGTGTTTGCCTTGCACGTGGCCCACATTGGTTAAATCTCTAGAATCCCGTATGGTCCCCCAGGTCAATCTAAGAATAATTCCTGAACACAGAGTCAGGAGTAACTCATGAGGACTGCCTTATGTGACCCCAGAACAAACCAAAAATAATAAAAGAAGTGGGTGGGAGATTGTGTAAGAGGGATTTTCTATATTATGATCCATTTCATTTACTAAGAGAAACAGTTTTGAATATTTAGGGTAAATGATAGTATGGGGAGTGTTTATGTGCTTTCGGAATATATATGATAATTACAAGTATGTAACTATAAGTATATTTGTGAAGAGAGATGCATACGAGAGGAATAAGCACTGTAGCACTGTAGCCCCGTTGTTCATCAATATGCCTGAGTGGGCACCAGTAATGTCTCTATTGTGAGACTTGTTACTATTTTTGGCATATCAAGTGAACCACGAGGAGCTTGCCAGACTCTGCCATGTGGTTGGGATACTCTTGGTAGCTTGTTGGGCTCTCCAAGAGGGATGCAAGAATCAAACCCAGGTCGGCCTTGTGTAAGGCAAACACCCTACCCGCTGTGCTATCGCTCTAGTCCATGCAAATGAATTCATTTATTATATGTAAAATTTATATTTTGAAGTTGAGTTAGTTGTTTAAGAAATATATATTGAAACTGAAAGACAAAAAATACTTTCAGAAGCAATGAGTGAGGTTGATTAATGTTTTGAAGTGATTCCAAAATAGAAAATATATTGTTCTGTAGCACATTTGCAACTATACATCAAATCTACTTAATAGTTATATATGCTTGAGCTGTACTTGCAACTCATGAACCGCCCTTCTTTATTTTCTTTACTCCCTCAATCTGAATTCCTCTCTAAATTCTGAACTCTTGAAGCTCACCCACTCATGGCAGCTTTTATGCTTGCTGTGATCCAGCTTCAGACTTTTCCTATTTTCAGGGCCCAATTCATTACATACCTGAGTTTTGGGTTATCTACCCCCCTCTCGTGGAAGGTCGTACAGATCATTAAATTTAGAATTCAAACCCTTCACCATTATATTCCTTGCTCATCAGCCTTAAATCATACACATACAGACACACACACACAAACACACACATACTCTCTCTCACACACACACACACAGTTACACATACACACATACACTAAATGTAGAACCAGGAGTAATCCATGAACAATATTTTGGCATATTTTGGCATGATATGTTTCTTAATCTGTATTTAATTTATGAGAGTCTCTTGCCCACAAGCCTGGCTGTCTTCCCCAGGGCACTTCTGAGGGGATGGGCTTTAGCTTCCCTCCCTGCCCGGAGCAGAGCTCCTGGCGGCCAAAGACCACCGGAACCTAGCCACAGCCATGCTCAAGGCCCCTCTCCACATGTTCGGACAGGCCTCATGCATGAAGGTACCAGCAGAGGAACCCAGGTGTGTGTAATTCCATCAACGGCCAACATCCAGATACTTAAAAGCAAGCTCCCAGAAGGGATATCTTAGAACCTACTTCTCCTTCTGGGAGAAAGTAGCAAGCTACTGAGAGTTTCCTGCCCACATGGGACAGCCTTGCAAGCTTCCCATGGTGTATTCATATGCTAAAGGCAGTAACTGGTGGATCTCATTCCCCTGACCCTGAAAGAGCCTCCAATGCGGCACTCCTAGGAAGGCCTAATGGAGAGAGCTTCTAAAATCTCAGGGATAGGACGAATGGAGAAGTTACTGAGCCCGTTCGAGAAATTGACGAACAACGGGATTTCGTGATCGTGATCGTGATTTAATGTATATTTTTATCTTTGCTTAGTGTTGACTATTTTATTCTGTAATTTGCTGCCATCCCCATTCCTAAATCACATGCTGTTTCCTTCAACTTTTTTACCTTACTTCTTTATTATTTAAAAAAATAATAATATAAAACTACATAATTTTTTTCTGGAGCTCTTTTGTTCCTATGAACTGAGTTCAGGAAAAAAGTTCTAGAGACAATTTTGTGACCTGCCCATAGAAGGAACAAACAAATATGGCTCAGAGGCTGAAGCAGTCAAGTTTGTCTGACTTACTAAGGTCCTATAGGCTTCTCTCTATCTCGCAACTCCCTGACAGCCAGTTTTTATACCCTGTGTCAAAATCTAATCTAATGTTGCTAGAATGTGGAAAGTGTGATATGTGTGTTTATACATATATATATATATAATATTTTTTTTGAAAAAACAAGGATTTGTTTATTAGAACTGGGATGGCAGAACAAGAACTAAGGAGAGAGGAAATCCAAGGTCCATCTCAAAGCTGTCTTCACTCACTCAAATACCTTATCTTGAAAGTTCATTCATACATACATACATATATATATATATATATATATTCTGGATGGTACTGAATGTGTGTTTGTGTCTATATATATGTATACATACATATATACATATATGTGTATATATGTTATGTACACATGTATATTATATATATATACACATACAGACATACAGAGAGAGAAAATGTGTATATACTAAAAAGAAATTTGAAGGTTTTAGAATCAGAAGAAATGCGTAATAAATAAGCAAAATTTGCAAAATCATCCAGTTTCCTATGTTAGAAAATAGATTTAATTCAAAAACTCTCAAGTTATGACAAGTTTAGGCTCTGGTGACTTTTTAGTGTTTATCATATTATCAGTATTGTAATTTAATTCACATAAAAGCATATACAAGCACAAAGCATTGCCATCAATTCGTTTAGTATGATTAAAAAGTATTTCCAAGAAATATCCTCATCACAGCATGAAATTAAATACATTTATGTTCACATCTTATTTTAATGTTCTAATACTTTAAAATAAATCATTGCATTTTATTTTATAATTGTTTTTGAATTTCATTGCTGTATTTTGAATTAAGGTATTTAATGAGATGAATATAATTATTCACATGTACATGCTTTGTGTATTAACAACTGTCTTTTCTAATAATTTTCACCAAATTAATGTCATAGGATTAATTATGGTAATATCATAATCATAAAAATACTATTAGTACTTACTTTCTGATCTTTTACAATAGGCTTATTTTTCACCACCTTTTAGAAGTACAAAAACTAAATGTCTGACTCGATGGTTTGTATTATGTACTCATCTAACTTAAATGAATTTACAGTAGTTCTATCTATATGTACTACTTCCACCATTGTGCAAGTCTATTGAGTCAGTGATTTGAGTTGATTGGATTGTTAAGCTAGAGTCTGATCTCACAAATAAAAGATCTTTGCAAAATTAAAAATATCTTCTGTTGGTTTATATTATTATGTTATGGAAAATAATCATTTAATTTAGTGATGAATATATAGTACATTCTAGGAAATACATGTAATCGTTTCCACTTTAAGGTGTAATTTCACTGATATGAGGATAGTGACAGAGGTGTAGATTTTCTTTTTTTTTTTTTTTAAATAATTTTATTGAATCACCATGTGGAGGGTTACATAGTTCTCAGGATTATGTCGGTTATACAATTCTCAAACACCCTTCCCTTCACCAGTGCCCATCTCCCATCACCAACCCCCCCCCAGTATACCTGCTGCCCCCTCCCACCTCCCCAGTCCCCACCCTTGTACATGATAAGTTCCACTTCGTTTATGCCTTATCTCGATTACATTCCATGTTTCAACACACAACTCACTACCATTGTTGGGGTTTCCCCCAAAAAAGGAAAGCAGTCCTATTGCCAAGGAGGCATTTGATAGTTCTCCACTGCTAAGAATATAGAGATATTAAGTCCCGCTGTTTGTTACATAACTTTTCTTTTTCCCCCTTGCCCCGCGCCACCGAGTTCACGCCTGTTTGGTAATCGCCACGCTGCCTGACAAGGGAAAAAAAAACCGAAAAGTATGGTTATTTCCCGTCATCGGCAGGCGTGGGGCTCTGGCTTAGTTGATAGACTAGTAGAGTGTCTGCAAGCAGTTTCTGGAACCGAAGGGCTTGCGCTGGTATCGGCTCCGGCTCGAGATTCCACCAGCGTCCCACTGTTCCATGTACATAATTTTTCCCCTTATATCCCATTCCCACGCCACCAGGTCTGTTTGCTTAATGGACATCACACTATGTTTGACACCACGCCGCGTTTCTTCCCGAGAAAGAAGGATATTTCTTCTCAGCCGGCGTGGGGATATAGCTTAGTTCAGTCTAGAGAGATGGCTACCACTTTGATTGCCTTCAATATTTCAGCAACAGACTTACTATTCTTGTTAGGATCTCCCACAAAAGTCCGACCCATTAAAAAGGGACATATTACATATTGCTGATGCTAAGATGACATTAGGTCGCGGCCGCGCGGTTTTGGGTTTCTGTATAAAGTCCAGGGAAAGTACAACCAGAAATAACATCACTACAAACTTTTACCCTTTTATGGTGCTCATAAGATGGAGAAGCCTAGAGAGAGGCTCGGCGTCTCCATTTTGCGCTCAGGAAAACCGCGGATCCTGCGCTGTGCTCAGGGGGGAGGTGTGGAGAGAGAGAGAGGTTAAAAGAATTGGGGGATGCCCGGCTCCCACTGTTTCAGCGCACCGTGGGGTCTCTGGTCCCATGCCGGAATTAGTTCAGTGGGCTGTTTGGAGTCCAAGGGCGCTTCCTTGGGCTCTTCCATCATGCTCGCTCCACAGCAGGTCCAAAGGGCCAGAGGTGTAGATTTTCATTTGATATGGCAGGGAGATCGCAAACCATCATGTTAATAATTGCTTGTTTCAAATCCTGCTGAGATTAAGTAGGTTACAGGGAGCTAGTTTGGAATTTTTACTACTTTGATTTAATGATGGATGCTAAACTAGAAATTGTGCTCATTCTTATTTTCTGCAGATACTTATGAGTATCATAAAATAGTATACATATATTGTGCCCTAATAGTATTTAAAGCATAGTTACATTTAAAACATTGACATCATTAATGTTATTAACATTAAACAAGCCTGGAGCAATAGCACAGCTGGTAAGGCATTTGCCTTGCACTTGGCCAACCTGGGTTCGATTCCTCCATCCCTCTCAGAGAGACCGACAAGCTACCAAGAGTATCCCACCCACATGGCAGAGCCTGGCAAACCACCTGTGGCGTATTCGATATGCCAAAAACAGTAACAAGAAGTCTCACTATGGAGACGTTACTGGTGCCCGCTTGAGCAAATCAGTGAACAATGGGAGGACAGTGCTACAGTGCTAATGTTAAATGAAAATTGTCTATTAGTATAGATATAGTAATTATAAAGTTGAAATATGTTTGGTAACTTAGGATATCTTTTTCATATTTATATTTGATGAAAAGCTGGCTAGAAAGGCTACTGAATTTAAGTGTAACTGTGTAGATGATGATTCAACCTTTATTTCTATGTTTCCCATTAGGGAACATGCCCCTGAGATGATAGGTAAATATGTTATCTCTTCTGGAATAGGAAGGAATGACACTTACAGGATGATACACTTTCTTAAACATTTAATGCCAGGGAATGAAGATGATTTTACACAATAAAAAATGTATTACACTTGGAACATTTTAATTAGAAACATGCTAGAAAATTCTAATATCCCCGAAGCAGGGAAGGTAAGATTACATTCAAAGCAAAGACATGTGACAGGTTGGCATTTTCATTCTCCTGCTTTAAGCAAGAAAAATTTCAGCCAAGATTTCTGACCTTAACATAAACCTCAATATAGAATACAATTCAAATACTGTCATTTCTTGAAGATTTTCAATTATTTTCAGGTGAGGAGAGGCTAAAGGTTTTCTTCTTGGTACTCTGTCCCCAAATAGCTCATACTCTTCCTCCACTGAAACGAAAAAGGGAATGTAACTTTTAAAAGCAGTTGAGAGGGGGGAAAAGAAGAATAGTTAAGGAGGAAATAGATGAGAAGAAGGAAGGAAGTTGGGAGAGGAAACTGGAGAGCAAGACTCCAGGTTTTGGATAAAGAGATAGAGAATGATAAATGAGAAGTATTATCTATAAGAAAAAAAAACTTTATTAGAGGAGAAGAAGAAGGGAAAGCAATAATAATAATGCAGAGGAAAGTTTTATCAAACATGTTGCTGGAGTTGGGATTTAAAATTGTTTTTAATGCATGTTTATATTCTCAAGCTACCATGAATACTCTTAGACTCTAACATAAAACCATCAATGTAATATAGCAAGATAATCTTCCTTTTTAAAAAATTTGTTCAATAATTATTAAATCATTACAAAGTCATGCAAAAATATTTTATAGATATTTTAGTCTGGATATGCCTTCATACTGTTGTGGCATTGATGTGTTTGAATTAATATCCTGAAAGTTTATATTCTCTTTTTAGGTAAAAGCAAACATTGATTTGTTGGCCTAGGAAAATCATTACACATGGTCACTTTGCTGGAGTAAACAAAACACCCCATACTAATTTACTGATGCTGGTGTGTGACACTGGTGGCTTAATTAACACAAAATGCAACACTTGCACCAATGTATTAATTGTTCTTGTAAGAAGATTGCACATGGAATCACATGTATTAGGAGAAAATAACCAAGTTAGAAGAAAATAACCAAGATAGAAGAAAATAACCAACTTAGAATAAAGCTTCCTCATTTTCTCAGTGACTGTCTTCCTTGTGTTTACTCAGGAAAGCTAAATAAAAGTAACGAAAACTGCTCCTACATCTCTGATTTGTTTGACAGCGTCACTAATCAATCTTTCAGGAAGATTATTATTTGCTATTTGGGTTGCAGAGAGTTATATGTGTTCATTGTTCCCCCTTTAGTGAGAAGGATGATTTGGAAGGATATCATGAACTAATCTAAGTAAATTTATTTCTACTACATAATCAGAAACCCAAAATGTACACTTAGATTCCTTCTGAATTTACGAACAAATACACTGTCATGAAACTCTCATGAATAAGGTACTGTGATACTTTGCAGATACAGGAATTAATGGGAAAACCAATGTTCAATAGTTGAATGATCATTTGGAATTTCAGTCGGCTGGTTCGTTCTATCAGATGTGTTGCGAACTCTTTCAAAAAGGTTAGGGCAAACACTGACAGAGGCTGCTATTATAGTGTGAATTTCTTTTTAAAGAGTGCCTTGCCTCTATTCCATTAAAGAACAGACTATGTGAACTGGCCTGGGAATTGGATTTGGAGGAGGAATTCTGACTGTTACATTTACCCAAAGCATGACTGCGTTCATTATACCTGGATGTGTTCCCTCTCACCAAAGTCCAATAAAGCATTCAAGACCACCTCATGATTTTTCAGTTCCAGGAATCCTAGAGTTAAAAAATTATTTACAACTCCAAAAATATAAAATGCCTGACTTATTCAATTCACCCACACACATTTTTATCTGCAATTTCATACTTAAAACTCTCTATAGTCTTCGGATTCTTATATTCTTCCAGCATCACATTTCAATTATTGCTTCATTTAGTGCATTTGTCTTGAATCATGTCTGCAAGATCACTTTGTCTTTATGAACTTACTTATAAAGAATTTGTCTGAGTGGTGGTGGGGGGGCGCTGGAGTGATAGCACAGCAGATAGGGCATTTGCCTGGTGCACGGCTGACCCGGGTTCGATTCCCAGCATCCCATATGGTTCCCCGAGCACCGCCAGGGGTAATTCCTGAGTGCAGAGCCAGGAGTAACCCTTGTGCATCACCAGATGTGACCCAAAAAACCAAAACCAAAAACAAACAAAAAACAGAATTTGTCATGGGGTAGAAACAGAACATTTTCTATTCTGGTCTTGGGTGCCTATTAACCATTGCAAGCTTGAAATCACAAGTTTTACTTTATTGAGGTAAAAGTTTCACAAAAGCCTCTTTCATAAAACTTACAGTTAGTGGAAAGCCATTTCCTAGGGGAGCTGTAAGGAAGTGAAATCACAGTTTTGTTCTCTGCTGAAATAGCAGGAGTTCCCTGGTGGCAGTATCTATGATTAAGCAGGTTTAATTGCTCAGCAGCAACTAGATGCTCGAGCAATAATCTTTGTTCTGGTTTCTTCATACCTGTTACTATACATACTTGGTTTCTGTTTTTTTTTTTTTCATTAATATCACTAAGGAAGTGAAACCATATTTGTATTAGTGTTGCCCCAAATGCACTAGTAATTATTAATATAACAAATCCTCCTCAAACCTCTAAATTGAGAGCAGAGAAAGATGTGACAGTACAGAAAGGAACCCTAGATAGAAAATTAACAATCAAATTCAAATTCAAGATATGCTTTCTTTTATTATCACAAATATATGACTTAATTCCTGTAATTCTGTATCCTCACCATAAATATGAATAAAAATCTTCTTTTGAGCATTTATAGGAAATAAATGAGGCACTATCTGTAAAAGTGCTTTATAAAATATAAATCACTATAAGATATGATAAAATAAATTTAAATTGCCTATTGATTTTTTGAGTGTGTTTTGGAATTTATTGGAAGAGTTTATTTTGACAGGATAACCAATAATTATCCAGTTTTGCTACTAACATAACAAAGAAACTAACTTTTCAGAGTGAACTAAAATACATTAAATGAAAATGCCCTGTCTAATGTATTTTATTGATATCACTCTTACCTTATACTGTTTAATTTTAAGTAGTCATCTTTCTTTATTAGATTAAATATGAGAGGGAAACTTGTTATTGCTTTAAGGAGAAAATCCATAAACAAAAAAATGAATCACCATTTCACTTTATTCCTTTACATGCAGAAAATGATCACAATTTTGTAACAATCAGTGTCGTTCCCAAATACGCACCTGCTGTTTTTGAGACCCTTCTTAGAGTTAACTAATTACTATGCTGATCATTCAGCCTAAATTGGAGAATAGGCTTGTTTAAATTATAAACCTTATATTTTTACAAAGTTCTTTGACAATAGTAAGACACATTTAAAATAAGAATTATATGTGATAAAAAATGTGTGCCAGAATGTAAGTCTATTTCTGTTTTAGAAGCACAATTTTTACTTGAAAGTTAAGAAAAAAATATATGTAAATTAATGAGGTCATGCTTGGATCAACCTTGACCATAGGAAGGAGAAGGATGGGGAAGGAAAGAAATCAAGAGAGGGAGTAAAAACAGGAAGCAAAAGGACAGGGGTCAATGACCTTGGGCAAATTGGTGGTACAGAGGTGTGGTATGTCTCTATATCTGAACCATAGAACCATAGAACCAACAAGATGGAAAACACTGAATCCAAACTACAACAACCAAACTTAAAAATATGTCAAGGAAGTAACTTAGGGGTTTGCAGGAATCTGGGGACAACAGTGGAGGGAAGTTGACACTGGTGGAGGAATTAGTGCTGGAACATTGTATGCCTAAAGCTCAACTGTGAATCTTTGTGAATCATAATGCCTCAATAAAAATATTATATATCAAATTATATCTATATAATATATAATTAAATTGTGTATGAAATTAAATTTTTAATACATAAGTTTATATTTTAAAACTGAATTTACAAGCAATGCATACATTGATCTATGAATTTGAAGGATGTCATAAAATACCCAAGTCTATATGGACATTTGTATTTAAGTATTTCCATTTAGGTGAAGAGCTATATCTGTAGCAGATATTCATTTCCCTATTAGATAGCATTTCCCACTTTCCTTATTGACTTCAAATAAGAACACTGGCTTAGGTCACCTGCTGATAGGGCCAGGTCCAAAGTCGGCCTCTCATGATACTAAACCAATTTCCTTTTGGAGCATTTGTTCAAAACCATGCTTAAACCACTAGTTACAGGTTCAATTTATTTGAAGTATAACCTAGTTGACATATAACCTAATGCACTTTTTACCTAACCCATAGAAATAGGAACTCTCTCAAAGTATAATTTTTTGACACCTTAAATCACTAAACCCTTTAATATTAGTGCATGTTCCTTATCAGAATCCTGTTTTCCCCCCAATGGATTTCCTTATTCTTGAAATATCATTTAATTGAGTACTCTCTAATTTCAACTAAGTCTACCAAATTAATATAGTTACTGGAAGTGAATGAAACATAAGAGGAAATATCTTTAAAGGTAGAAACACATTATTTTAAAATAAATGCATATCACAGAAGACAGGTTTTGACTTGGAGATGACCACTTTGACCATGAAAAGTCATGAATAAATGCTAAACAATTTGAAGTTAAAATTCTGGAAAATTTTATAAAAATAAGAATATTTAAATGAATATGAGGTTTTCATTTCACATTTAACAATCCTTTAGTTTAAACTTTGACAGAAGTATGTGACCTACTATGAGGACGATTAAGTGATAATTTGACATTTCAGAATGTGATGTATTTTTCTTAAAAAAAACAAAAAAAGAGACCCAAGGCAATATTGAAGATGACCTGTAGAGGAAATTAGTTAGAAAATATTTTTAAAGGAGTTAGTTTAATCATGAGATGTGAGATTATCAGATGATATTTAGAAAAAAAAATCCTTAGATTTAATAACATGTGTAGCACCTAGTGTTGTGACAAAGTGATAAATGATATTCGTAATTTGTTTGCTAGGTAAGATACTCTAATAAAATTAAGTGAATTGAACTTAGTAGAGGATGGTAGTAGCTATCTCATGAGCAAGAACCTAATTTAGCCTGAATTTACTAGTGATCACTCAGTTGTTAAGCAGATATTAGATTTTACCAGATTTGGTTTTAGAAAACTGTACTGTGATGACATTGATGGTTGGGATATGATATGAGAGGTTAGTTGGGCAGCAGCCATTCTCCATGACATAAAAATGAACATATGGAAAAGGGTCATTGCTCAATTGCTCTGGTATAAATGCAAAATTCACCAAAACATTACTTGGATGTGAAATACAAAAGAATGAAACAATAAAATGAAGATAGGACTTTCTCTATATGCACAACAGTGGGACAGATTTATTTCCATAGTACATTTCAAACAAGCATATAGTTTTTACCTCTATACTTTCTCTTTCCTTTGCTCTTCCTCCTCACATCAGCCCATGAACTTTTTCCCGCAATATTCAACTTTCTTTCTCTTTTATTTTCAGGTATTTTTTTTTTCATACTTCCACAGACTATGTGACGTCAAAAGGAAAATTTCCTCAAGTGAGTATTCCTAGATTTGGTAGTGTGATTATTCTTAAGGTTAAGATGGTTATTATAGTTTGTGCTTATATAGTGACATAATCTGCTCCACAATCCTCAAATCATTGCAATCCATGGATATTGCCCAAATTCAATAAAACTTTTTGTCAAGATCAATGACATTAATCAAATGCAATGTATATTGCTCAATCTTTGTGATATTTGAACAGTTAGTTGCATTGAACGTAGTTTTTTTCTTAAAAAACAATGACAGCGTTGAATGTAGTTCTCTCTTGGAATTCTGTTCCCATGTTTTGTGAGGGCCTTTCTCTTCAGGCATTCCTAGAGTAAAAATCCCTCATAGACTGTCTTGGCACCCCTCTCCTCTAAATGATAGCAAATCTTTCAGTTCATCCTTCAACAGTGATCTAACTCACTCAAACACTCTTCACACACTTTCTTGTATTGAGTTTTTGATGATTTCATTTTGTTAGCTCATAGTTTTAGAAATATAGCTCACTCTCAAATTTTATTTTTTTCTTAACAACTTATCACCCTACTAATTAAAGTCATACACGTTTGCAATATTTTAAATGATATCATTTACTTACTCTGAATATCCAAGCTATGATTCTTAGTCAAAACTAAAACTAAAACAGAACAAAGCGACAGAACCTCACAATACACTTAACTGCTGATGTAGGGGAGGCAACATACAAAAATCACTGAGAGCGTATAAATAATATAAGCCAATATTCTTGTGATTCCTGTATTCATCAGCTTCTGTTAATGTCAGGACTCAGAGGATTTAGTTCCAAGTGATTATTCGTGTATGAGGAAACAAGAGAACTGACTTTAATTCTTCTTTAAAAAAAAAATAACTAGACAAGATATTAACTCACATGCCCCCTTGCATAAGTAGTTGCTAAACATATCTATGACTTATGAGCAGGTATATAATTTCAATAAGTCTTTTCACACCACCCAGACTAACCAGACTAACCTCTTCATAATACCCTGTGACTTGTTGACTTATCCTATACAATCCCTATCCCCAAACCCAGAGGTATTATTTGCACCTCAGATTGCACTTGTACGCAGTTTATACCTCAGGTATAAAGCCAATAAATTTGTTTTCCTTCCATGTATGATCTATCACATCCTTGTATTGTTTTTCCAAAGAACACAAAGAACTAGTGACTGGATTGAGGACACTTGCCTGCCCTTTACTTTGACCTAAGAGTCAATTATGACCCAACTTCAGTTCAGAGGCTTCCTTGAGTCCTAGGCTCCAAGGTTGCTGCCCCACTGGCATGCCGTGCTATCAAGATTTGAGAGCAGCTGATGCTTTGGTTGCTCGGATAGGCCTGTTTCCTCTGCAGAATCAGAAATCCACAGGATTCTTGGAATCTTGTGTTCTGAGACTCGTATTTCAGTGGATTGAGCCCAAAGAAAGTACAAGCTAAATTACAACCAGCAGTTCTGGTCAAGGAGAATTGCCTCCTCCTCCCCCTAAAGCTTAAACCTCACCCAGTTTAGGTTTGCAGATAAGAGAAGTGTATCTCTGATGACCAATTCATAAGGAAATTAACTGATCCTTCTAGAACCCTGTGGTCTGCATCTCATTCAGTGTTTTCCTCTTATAAACAAACAAACAAACAAAAAACCACAGAGGGCGCTGGAGAGATAGCACAGTGGGTAGGGCATTTGCTTTGAACATGGCAGAGGAAGGTTGGATTCCTGCATTCCATATGGTCCCCCACGCACTGCCCCAGGAGTAATTCCTGAGTGCAGAACCAGGAGTAACCCCTGTGCATTGCCCTGTGACTCAAAAAGAAAAAAAAAACAAAAAATACCAAAAAACTGAGTCTAGACAGCATGTGACTTTGAGAATGTGTTTGTAGTCTTACAATGTGCTGGATTGTTAGCAGCAAAGATTATCCTGTCCTGCCCTGTCCTGCCCTTCAGTGTTTGCTCATTGTGCTTTGAAGTTGGTATTTACCCTCGATGGAGACTGGAATTCAGGCCCTCTATATAGCTGGATCCTAAAGATTCTTACATTCTAGAGGAATAATTGTCAAGTCCTTGGGGGGAAAAAATATATCTGTAGAAAATTTATATCTCAAAAGGGCAAAGAAAAGATTTACAACTCTGAGTTTTATAATATGGTCTAAGAAAAGGAAGGTCAGGGATCTATAGTCAGGCTTTGGCAGGAACAAACAGTAAATTGTTTATTGGACTTCTGGGGACATCCTGGGGACCAGACCTTGATTTGACAGAAATCGTGCTACTTTGATCTTTTATACTCAGTGCGTGTGTTTGTGTGTGGGGAGGGTGGGAGTGGCATAGGAGATGGGATTTATAAACATATATAGATAGGTATAAACATAAACAAATATATCTTATAAGCATATATAAGTAATATAAGAATAGGTAGATAAACTTAGTTAATTTTAAATTAGTTAAATTTTATTATGAAAATGGTACTGAAGTATTTAACAAATTGCAAAAATAAACATTCATTTTGTTTTCTTTAACATTATTATGGTGGTAAAGTTTATTAGCCTTGATATGAGACGAAATTTTACAAAACATAAGCAAAATAAGAAATAAAACTTCTAATTTGCCGAAACTTAAATACGAAGTACTAAATGTATAGTTTTGCAATTAGCTGTTTGATGTGTTTTTCAGAATTTAATCAAAATATTTGAAGCTATACTTACTAGATTCATAGAGTTTTCACATTTTTATTTGCAAAATTCCTTCAAAAAAGTAGCTCTTTTGGGGCTGGAACAATAGCACAGCAGGTAGGGCGTTTGTCTTGCACTTGGCCGACCTGGGTTTGATTCCCAGCATCCCATATGGTCCCCTGAGCACTGCCAGGGGTGATTCCTGAATGCAGAGCCAGGAGTAACCCCTGTGCACATTGCCAGGTGTGACCCAAAACAAAACAAAACAAAACAAAACAAAAACGTAGCTCATTTACAGCTGTGGAATATTTCACACCTTATAGATAGAGCAAAGATTGTTTTAAAAGAACAAGAAGGAACAATTTTGCTACTCGATGAACTTCCATTTAAATTACTTCACAAGTAAACCTTCCATTCTGACCTAATCTATCCTATTACTGTTTCATTCTGTTGAGCAGATATTTACAGAGCAGTTGTTAGTAGTTTATAGTGTGTGTGTGTGTGTGTGTGTGTGTGTGTGTGTGTGTTTCCTTTGAGAAGCTATGTAGTAGGTTCACTGACTGTCTCCATGTCCTTTTTAATTTGACTTCTCAAGTCAAAGACATATATTTGTATTGCCCCAGGAGTTCTCAAATAATGTATAAAGGGATTTTACTTGGAAAATCACTGGTGAGTTTATAAATGCTGACAATAATTTCTTAGCACAATGTTAAATTGTTTTATTCTATTTGCTTCAAATATACACATTTGTTTTCTATTGGTGTTCTCTTCTTGGTTTTCCAAATATATTCTTAATTCTCCAAAAATAAGAAGATACTTTCAAGGATTCTTAAATTTTTCTTCAAGCATAGAGACATACAATTACTTCAAATCATATAACTTTAACATGGATTTTGTGCATTGTCGAAGACACTCTACATCTCAACACAATATGTGGCATATTTATTGAGCATAATAATCCTTTAGCCTATGAGATATCTTATTTCTTTTTCATTTTTAAAAATATATTCTGACATTTGAGAAAGTGCCACAATGTTTCCTTTATTCACATTAAAGAAAATCTTCCCAAGAGATATCCCAAATTAGTATATCTAATGATCACAAATTTCCCAAGAGATGCCCCAAATTAATATAACTAATAATATAAAATTGAGGATGGCAATAATTTGTTACATTATGATAATGTATCTGATTATATTAATTTAAAAGACAAAATAAAAACCAGTTATATTACCACTTTCAATTTCTCTTTGGGCCTCAAATATTAAACTTTTATTAACATAGTTAATTTTAATAAATATTAATTAATTGAATTTTTCAACCTCAATGCTAATATGTTCAATCTATCACTCTTTTTTTTCTTTTCTTTTCCTATTGTGAATAAAAACAATAAATTACATAACATCTTATGCCATAAAATATATGGGGAAGCAAAGAATAAAAAGTTTAGCATGGGAAATTTCTAAACCTGAGAAAGATATACCTAATATATTAAGAAATATTGTGCAACAATCAAGTTGTATTAAAATCTCCAAATACTTCTCCCCATTCTCATTTTAATTTCTTCTATTCTTATTTTATATTTATGGTTCTGGTTCACTAGAATTGTCTGCACAGCTAAGAAATATATGGTTTCTTGTGTGATTTTAAGCTTCACATAAAATATTTGCTGTTTTGATTCTTTTGCAAGCTGCTCCTTGTCCTTTAAATTCTACATTGGAGAAGTATCTAGTTTACTGTAAAAATATCTCTTTATTGCCCCCAACACAGGATGGCATCTTTCTTCCTATTTCTTAGCCAGGTCCTAGACAAGAAACTAGTACCAAATATCTCATATTTTTTCTTAAAATTTAATTGTTTAAAAAGTTACTGTGAATTCACTGACATTGCTGCTTTTTCTTATGAGCATAGCTCCAATATATAAATAAGCTGAAATGTATTAAGGGTATCAGGAATATAAAAGCAATTTAATGTTAAAAACACTATAAAACTCCTCATAAGGAGAACTAAGGAATTAGTTTTCCTTTTTAAATCATGCTTTTAAAGCAATCTCATGAGCTAAAAGCATACAATAAATAAAAATTCTTAGCTTCAAAGTCATACCAATAAATTGTGTTAAAAAACAAATTCCACTACCAGAAAGAAACTCTGATTATATCTCATGAAATACAATCATATGGGTTTCTGTGATTGTTCCTTTTGAACTCATTAACTTTATGATTAGTTTGTAGTGGAAAAAAAATGAATAATAAAAGTTTGACTATTTGTTAGTTCAGTTCGTGGAAGAAGATAATAATTCATTTAAACAGCTTAAGGTTTTCTTCCCCAATGTCTAAACCATTGTTCCATAGGTCACCCTGAAGCAATTGCAGCTCAAGTTTTCAAACAGGTTAAGGATTTCCTCTCAACTTTTAAGGCATTGTGTTCATTATTTTGCCTTGTTGCAACATTTCCCAATCAGTTAAATCCCTTGTGAGGAAAATTTCAAGTTTCCTTTCACTCCACCAGTGCCAATTTCAACCGTCTTAAATGAAGCATGGTTTCCTGTTCAATAAAACCAGGTTTCAATCCCTCTGGGCACACATGGAACAGAACCTCTGCGTGTCCTTTCTACGTCTAGCTTTGCCTATTCCCTGCAATCTAAACATTAGGATGTTTTCTTAGAACAAGTGTAGTCTTGGATATAAAAACACATTAAGAGATAAATAATATTGTTTGTTATTAGTGAAGATACTGCAAGAAAAGGAGTCTAATAGTGCTTTTACGGAGAGAGCAGCATATGAGTCATTTTATTTGCTGAAGCCTCAAGCGAATCATTCCATTGATATTCGCTGTTGTAATTATCCTAGTAAAAACCATGGTTTGGGATGAATATTCTTAAGAATGTGTCTGCTTAATGCTTTCGTTCAATCTGTTGAATGAGATTAAATTAGATTCTATTAGAAATTAGCTGAAGAAGAAGAAAAAGAGTTTCTTTTTAACTGTGAAGTCTTAGGGATAGTTTATTTTTAATATAAAAAACTAATGGTGTTCCATATGTGATATATGCATTAGATTTTATGATAAAAAAGTAATAATATTGGAAGTACAAACCTATATTACAATAAAGCATAGTCGGTTGATTTATCAGCTTTCAAGTAAACTTAATATACCCATTATTTTAATTTTATACATATGATAAAATGTTTAATTTATATTCTAAACTTTGGTTAAATTGCTAACTATGCACAAATTTGATGATGACAGACTCATTTAAATTTTTTTTAATTTTATTTTTTATTTTTTCATTAGTGAATCATCATAATGTACAGTTACAGACTTATAAACTTCTGTGCTTGCATTTCAGTCCTACAATGATTGAGTACCCATCCTTTCACCGATACCCATTTTCCACCACCAGTGGTCCCAGCATCCCTCCCACAACCCCCACCCTGTCCCCTCCACCCCATCTCGCCTCTGTGGCAGGGCATTCCCTTTTGCTCTCTCTTCTTGGGTGTTGTGATCTGCAGTAGAGGTATTAAGTGGCCATCATGTTCGGTCTATAGTCTACTTTAGGCCCACATCTCCCATCCCGAGCGGACCCTCCTAGCACCCTTTACTTGGTGGTCCCTTCTCTATCTGAGCTGCCTTTTCCCCCAGTATATGAGGCCAGCTTCTAAGCTATGGAGTAATTCTCCTGGCATTTAGCTCTATACTCAACAAATGAGTGCAATCTTTCTATGGATGACAGACTCATTTATTTTTATTTTTTTTGCTTTTTGGATCACACCTGGTGATGCACAGGGGTTACTCCTGACTCTACACTCAGGAATTACTCCTGGCAGTGCTCAGGGGACCATATGGGATGCTGGGAATTGAACCCGGGTCAGCCACGTGCAAGACAAACGCCCTACCCGCTGTGCTATCGCTCCAGCCCCCTTTCTTTTTTTCTTTCTTTTTCACTTTAATAATAACTTAAAACTCTGAAGTATAAAGAACTTAAAGCCAAACTGGAATTAGATAACTTTTTTTTATTATTATTATCCTCTTTTCTTTCCCTTTTCCTGGGGGAGGATGGATAAGTAAACTAGTAATGGTGGCAAATAAAATTAACTGATTTCTAAGTACCCACCCACCTTATGGGTCTACAAGTCAAATGTTATTTTGAACATCTAGAAAGGACATTTGTTTGCTTTATTTAGTACCCTAAAGAATTACTAATTATTGCTTGTTTTTTTTATTTATATACTTTTCTTTCAGAGAAGTTTTAGGTTTATAAAAAATAAAATTGAAAGGAAGATATGGAAATTTTGAATTAATGTATTTCCTTTTACTTTCTTGACAGAACCTTCTAATTACCTACATTATTCATACATTATTCATACATTGTTCACAAAAATAGTAGCGCAACCCCCATTCTCATCCAACAGGTAACTTACATTGGCATATCAAAATTACTTAAAGTCAGTTGGCCTTAAGGTTCACTTTAGTGTTGTCTGTTATAAGTGTTTAGAGAATACTATAATCTGATATTTAACTTTTACTAGCTTAGCGGCTTGAATTGTATCAGTTTCATTTATATTACACCAATAATTTCCCTTATCATGCTTTTGGATAGGATCAGTTAAATTAAAGAAATGTTGGAGAGATAAAACATTGTGTTAGAAACTTGCTTTGCTCGCAGTTGATCTGTGCTTTGACCACTCACTTCCTATGGCCCCAAGAGCCTCACTAAGCTTGATCTCTGAACACAAAGCCATAAGAAAGCCCTCTGCACCACCAGGTGTGGTGGTCAAACCAAAACCAAATGGATTGCCATGTGAGATTCTGAGCAGAGAAGCAAAACGGCAACTGTTTAACTGTTTTGAGGCTTCCTGAATCTGTTATCTGCGGGGTCACCTCATTTTGCAGAGGGAAGAGCCCAAGTTTACAGCTCTTTCATCTTCCCCTGAATTCCCTCTAAAAATTTCTAACAGGCATCTCTTTGCCTTCTGAGAAATTGTATTTTTGTTCAAATTTATTTTTGCTTTGCAAGATCTATTTTGCACTCACAGGTAGAATGCTGTAGGTTTCAATCTCTTTGAATTTTAGTCCTAACTCATATATATATATATATATATATATATATGAGTTAGGACTCATATATATATATATATATATATATATATATATATATATATATATATGTTTTACATTGAACTTGCTCTTACCTTTTTAGTAAGAATCTAATTGTATCAACAACCTGACCAGTAATGTTTAGTCTTGGACAGCAAACTCCAGACAGCAGTGTTACACAAACAACTCTCTAGTGTTGCAGCTCTAATAAGAGCGAATCTCTGTAGGAAATGTGCATTTATGTACTTGCATACACACCAGCAGTTTGGTTTCTGTTACAAAACTTTGTTAAAAATAAATAAATAAATAAATAAGCCAAAAAAGCTGAAGTGCAGATGTAGCTCAGTGGTACTATGGGTACTTTGCATGGGTGTGAAGCTTTGGGTTTGTTAACAAGCACCAAAAAAAAAAAAAAAGGAAAAAAAAAAGAAAAAGAACGAATCAATCCCAAAATTAACTTGCATTTTAAAAAAGCTTTTTATCAGATACTTAAGAGGTTGCTCTTAGATGAAATTTACTAGCCAAAATTCATAACATGTTACACTTATATAATATATTCTGGTTTTAATTAGCCTGACTAATTTGAACTGGAACCTATTTTGTTTTTTGGCCACACCTGGTGGTGCTCAGGGATTACTCCTGGATCTGTGCTTGGGAATCACCCCAGGCAGTGCTTTGTGTGTAAGGCCCCATGGATGGCTTATGTGAGGTGGGGAGGAGAGAGTTGGTCACTTTCTTCTGATCCACATCTACCACCCTGATACCAGCTGAGAAGACTAGGACTGATGTAGATTGTGATGAGCCCCTGCTCAGCCTGGGCCCAAGCCCAAAGCCCCACTAGGTGGCCATCAAGCCACTCCTGATGTCCACTTGGTCTTCTTGGCATGGGAGTTGACCCCTGCCATCAGATTTCTCAGGGAGCCATGGACTCAGGTTAGAATGAGGAATTGCTCTTTGCAGAGAGGGAAAGTCAGTACTAAACTATATCCAGGGACACCAGGTTCTTGTCTTTCCTCGCAGAAAAGAACTTCAGGAGTAGACAAGCAACTAAGTAAAACAGATTTTATTTTGAGGTTTTCTAGGAACGGAAAGGAGAGAGAGAAAGTGAGTGAGTAAAGCACTCGAGAGAGAGCATAGGCATCACCAAAGAGAGAAAGAGAGAGAGACAGAGAGACAGAGAGACAGAGAGAGAGAGAGAGACAGAGAGAGAGAGAGAGAGAGTTCACATTCCAGCATTAGACATGAAAGAATGAGAGGATGAATATCTTTCAAGGGGGCAGGTGCAGACACCGCATGTGCTTGGCCACTTGGGCACAAGCAGCACAGGGATTCGGGCAGCATATGTGTGCCCTTTCTTTGCTCAAGATGGCTCTTAAGAGGTTTTTCTAAACAGCCCCAGCGTGGGTCTTTATAACTAAGGAAGAGTCTCTTGCTAGGGTTGTTTCTAAGTGGGTTGAGTTGGAAGCGGTCTATAATCCTCTTTGAAGACTTCTTTTCTTGACCTTTGTGCCTGCTAGATATTCTCTTGGAGAGTGGGTCCATCCAGCCTTTTCTGGTCTGGGCTAGCTGAGGTTAATCAGATCAGAGGAAGGAATTGAGGGTTCACAAGTAATTTCCTTCAGGTGCTTTTTGTAGGGAGGCATTCAATTTTCTCAAGGTCTACTGAAGGAGGTTTTCTGTACCCACAAGATTTGTCAGCCTTAGGTCTGGTGGCTTTATTACTTCACAGAAATTTCATTGCCATGGTGTGTGCGTGGGTGGGGGGGAGGGCTTCCCTAATCTCCCTCTTCCTCCCTTCCTCGTCCTCTCTCTTTCCCTCCCTTTTTCTCCTCCCTCTCTCCCTCCCTCCCTCCCTCTCTCTCTCTCTCTCTCTCTCTCTCTCTCTCTCTCTCTCTCTCTCTCTCTCTCTCTCTCTCACATACCCTGGGAATATATCTTTGAATTGCTATAACTAACGTTTTGTAATAGAGACTTTCATTAATATTGTGCAGATACTGAGTGTGGAAACATAGAATAGAAATTTAGAGAATGAAATTTTGTGCTTGATTATATGATGTCTCCTTTAACATTAATTATAATTTGATTTTAAGAAACTATTACAAATATTTACCACTCTCATCTAAATGTATTAAAAATATGTAAAATTTGAGATGATTTACTGAATTGTGTGTCTAAGTTGTAATAAACACTATGAATTACCAGTCAATAAAACAAATTTATTTTAAAACACTGCAGAACTGTAGCACTGTTGTCTCATTTTTCATCGATTAGCTTGAGCGAGCATCAGTAATGTCTCCATTGTGAGACTTTTTGTTACTGTTTTTGGCATATCGAATATGCCACGAATAACTTGCCAGGCTTTGCAGGCGGGATATCCTCAATAGCTTGCTGGGCACTGTGAGAGGGACGGAGGAATTGAACCTGGATCGGCTGCATACAAGGCAAATGCCCCACCCGCTATGTTATTGCTCCAGTCCACAGAAACATATAATTATATATGCCAAATACAATGTTAGTAGATAGAATTTAAATAATAATTTACATATTTTTTCTGTTTATGAATTGGTTTTAGAGTATAAAACAGAAAAAAAAAGTATTATAAGTAGTCAAAACTATCAGAGGTACCAACATAAACTGACTTAAAAAGAAGAGACTACTATTTCAATTATTAGTTATTTAGTAAAATATTATTTATTATAATATTTCAATTGTTGACAAGGCCAGGTTTAAAATTCTTAATTACTTAAGGACACAATTAAAAGTATATTTGAAATAATTTAGATATTTTATAATATGCTTAAAACTAAAAGTAACTTAAACTATTTCTCTGATGATTGATGCTGGAAAAAAACATCTGTTCTTAGTAATTTTTCATGTTTTAATTTGTTTTCTTTTTGTAAATGGAGGTGCTGACAGCCTGTTATGTAATATAATTTCTGTAATAAATATTCTTTGTCAAAGTAATTTATGCATTTAATGATATCCCTTGTAATTGCAAAATGAATTTGGGTTGAATTTGTAAAATGGATGCACAAAGATGCATTCTATTGTTTTTGTAGAGTAGTACTATTCTAACATCATAGACCACTTCATTAAAAGTGAGGTAAATCAAGTTTCAGACTCAAGGGACCAAATAGAGACTTGTTCTGTGATAATGCTAAATGAAAAAGACTAATAAAAGGCATCTGTTAAACATCTATTGAGCATAGTCAGGAAGGAAATGACTCTAAAAGAAAGCATATAAGGGGCTGAGAGCTAGTATAATCATAAGGTACTTGCTTTGAATGCAGCTGACCAAGGTTTGATCCTTGGCACCTCATAAGGTCCTGTGAGCACTATGGGAAGTGATTCCTGAGCACTGAGCCATAAGTAATCCCTGAGCACCACTGGGTGTGGCCCCAATCAGCCCCCACTTCCAAAAATAAAATAACAGAAAACAATATAATTAAAGAGACCAACTTTCAAAGGTATGTAATCTAGAATATTTAATATGAAATAAAACATTTCTAGGCTTCTGGAGAAGCCTTTTATTCAAATTGCCATTGAAATTTGCAGCAAGTTTGTTTTACAAAATTATTTGCTTAGCATACACATATGAATGTGTCCCTTATTTTTTCCCAGAGCACCGAATGAGAATTTACTTCTAGTGGATCAATCTCAACCTTCCTCGAATGTGAGCCCCTACAAATCTGAGCCAATCAAATGCCTGCCAAAGTCTTCCATTCTTTTGTACCTAATTTTTCTTCTTTCTTCCAGATGTTTTAATTTAGAGCTCATCCATATTATCTCCCTTTTGCTAAATAAGAGACTTAATCATGGAAATGACATTTCTCCCGAGATTTCACCTTTACTCCAGCAGGGTCATTGAGAGGCATTGAAAGCCTACTTTAGGAAGAATTTTAATACAATTGACTATTCTGATCAAAAATAATTCTTTTTTGAGAGAGTTGTGAAGCTTTGTACTGAGAAGTGAATAGTTTACCAGGTTTAAGGTTAATTCTAAAGTTGACAAATTTTATTTTTATTTGAAACAATTTATATTTTCCTCCATAAAGAAAGGATCTTAGTTTCAGAAATTTCCCAGCATTTAATTTCTGTATCATCATTCCCTAGAAAAATCACTGTATCACTGTATCACTGACATCCCATTGTTCATCGATTTGCTCTAATGGGCACCAGTAACGTCTTCATTTGCCCCTATTGTGTGCTAGTGTTGCCCAATGGTGTCTGCTCGCTCCAGGAATATGGCAGGTACGTTGTTGTTACTGCTTTTTGCATATCTAATATGTCACGGGTAGCTTGCCAGGCTCTGCCGTACCCTAGAAAAATATGATCTACAATTCTCATAAATTAAAAGTCTGAAGTTGACTTTGAATTAATTCTTAAAAACGCTTGTGACAAACTATGGGTGCAGTAACAAATGAGAACTTATGCAATGGGTTTTGCATAAGTTGAAAAATGAACAGAGTGAAAAATAGAGGAACAAAGGCTCAATGGGGAACTAGATAGAGCTAGACCTGGGTTTTGGGTTCCTAAACTTCAGTTATGGTTTTACCCAAATGATGTGGCAAAGGTGAAGTCAGAGCAACCAATCAGCAGCAAGGGGGGAAGTCATGTAACCTACACCCTCAGCCAATCAGCAAGTAACAAGTAGTAGAAAGTCCCTGAGACCATTATCAATGGAAAGGCCCTCTTACCTAACACCTGAAGACAAATACCCCTTGTTTTTTTGGCTCAGAGCCCCTTGCTTCCAGCAAGCCTCTGGCTTTGAGCGAGTCACTAAGCCAGACAGGGCCCTAGCTCAAGCTAATCAATAAAAATCCTCTTGTGCTTGCATCAGAGTCGGCTCTTTAGTATGTGATCTTCTTTCTTTGGGAAACTGAGTCACGGGCAAAACAAAAGAAATCCTAGCAGAACATAACTTGAAAGATTTGCCTCCATTATTCAACTCTCCTAGGATCTATGTTTTGTTTTTCACCTGGGTTCTTAGGGGTTTTCCTCTAAAATATGAGTAGTGTGACATCCCCCTACTTTGTCACAAAATATTCCATTTCGAGTACTATTTAAACCAATGTTGCTCAACTGGGGCAGGAAACGTGCTTCCTCACTGGGGCCCAAGTATATTCCAAGAAGGCCACAAGTGAAAATTGTGTAAAAAGGGACTAATGCATGAGAGACTCGGAGCTAGTCTTTAGGGCAGGGGGAATGTAGGAAGGAATCAGGTCAGGAGTGGGTGCAATTGTGAAAAGGTTGAGGAACACTGATTAAAACTAAGGTTGCTGCGGCTGGAGCGAGAGTACAGCGGGTAGGGTGTTTCCTTGCATGTGGCAGACCTGGGTTCAATCCCCAGTATCCCATATGGGCCCCCAGCACCGACAGTAGTAACCCCTGAGCATCGCTGGGTGTGACCATAAAAGCAAAATAAAAACAAAAACAAAAACAAAAAACTATAGCTGTGTTGGGGCCAGGTGGATAGTAGAGTGGAAAGGCCATTTGTCTTGCATGTGGCCGACTTGAGTTCAGGCCCTGTGATTCCGTTTGGTCCCTCAAGCACTGCCAGGGCTCATTTCTGAGTGCAGAGCCAGGAGTAACCGCTGAGCATCACTGGATGTGACCACCCCAGAAAGCCAAAAAATAAAAATAAAATAAAACTATGGCTGTGAATTCATGTTTGGGTCTAGCAATTCCACTACAGATAGGTTAAGCATTTGGTAATTATAAAAATTACATTAATGGCATCAGATCATCCTGGCTTGGGGTGAATAAATGTGAAAACTCTCCACTCTCTGTAATTCCGCCCCCCAAAAAACAAAGTAACCAAAAAAAAATTCAAAACATAAATATATTTAAAGAGGTCTAATGACTACCCTCTGTACTAATATCCCAGCCTGACTAATTTTTTCTTGATTGTCTGATGTCACACATGGACTCAGGAAAAGTATTTTTTTCTCCATCCTTCTATGATTTTGATTGAGACAACCATCACTTTTCCTTTAATAGAAAAATACTAAAAAATAAAATTAGTAAGATGCATGCCACTTGTATAGAAGGGGAGTAGCCAGGAAACAGAATAACTTGAATAACTCCCTAAAATGATTGAGTCCGTAATTGTATTACTTTTTGCAAGCTTCCAATTTAGGCTCCTCCCAAGTGGTGCCCTTTATAGTAGGGGCCCTGTCTGGCCGGGCAGGCAGTCCAGTGTGAGGGCTCAACCCCAGACTGCAGGGCTGCCGCATTGGCTGCACTATGTGATACTGGGGAATGAATTGAGCTCAGACACATTCCAGGTATGCATGTAACCCTAGTAATATCTCTAATATCTCTCTGACCCCATAACTCATCATTTAAAATGCCATATTCATCATTTAATTTATGAGAGATGAGGGAGAAGCTGAGGACAGTTATCAGAAAAGGTTAGGAAACAGTGCTAAGGTCTTTATGCAAATTTGTGCCTGTAATTTCTCCAAAAATAAGAATTTCGAGAGATTTATTCATCCTCTTCTTCCTGCTATAGAACCATGCCTTGTACAGAACACTATTGGACGTCATACAGAGATTCTAGTTGTTAGACCAAAGTATACACTTAAGATTGAGCATTGCATCAACACATTCTTGGAAATATTTATTGGGGAAATGCTTTATTTACTTAGGTTTTATTTTCAGCATTTTGTAAACTTGATTTTTTTAAGTTTATTATTATTTTTATAACAATTCATTCCAGCTAGGCCCTAAACTCCGTGATGTTAGAGAATGAATATGTTGTTGTTTTTTTTAAATGAATTTCACATACCTAGTACATTAGCAGGTAAAGAATATTGTTCGATAAAGATGTGTCAGCTGAAAAACCTACTAAATTGTTAAAGGGCTTATGCCAAAACAAGAATCCTATAATAAAACTCTTAAAAAGGTATTGCCTAAAGTATACATGATTCAATTTTGTGCACCATATAGGAAAAGATAATATCCTTATTACTTTTAAGTTGCTTAGAGTAGCATTTGGTTACATAAATAGAATGTGTGAGGCCAGCACCAGTTAGCCAACTTATTTTTCTATATACTACGTAATTGAACAGAACCATAGTTGCTGGTTTTATTTTAACTAAAGAAGATACAAATAGTTGGCCATTTATCTATAAAGAGATCATAGCTAAAGGAGTTAGACTTGCTGAGCAAAGAAGGCCGATTATTTATTCTGTGTGCTTGCTACTGATTAGACTATCCTGAATTAAAAGGGTTTGGCCTCATGAACAAATGCCTTTTTCTCAGGACTTTAGTGAATACATGTTTAAAAAGTAGACATTAGCTAAAATTTAAGCATCTTGACAATTTTCCTTTCTTTGTGCTATTCTAAATTGCCCTGAAAATTTTGATTAGAGGTCAACGTTCTGAACCTCAACAACTCACTTCAAACAGCACAACTTATCCTCTTGAGGTTGCTTTTTATAGAATTTTCTTTGAACAAAGAATCAAATTTTTATTGTATCATCTATTGGACCTCCTGATGATAATTACTATTCACATGCAACTAAAGTATGGTTTTGATCAAAGTAATTATAATTTGGAACACAGCCCTATGATGAAACAGTTCATGGGATAATTTCTTCCTAAGTATGAGGCGGAAGTTTATGAAATGATTAAGAAATTATCAGAAGCTTTTTACACCCATGAATAAAATGATTACAATTATAATTATTGATATTATGTGCCTTAGTAAATGTAGCTAATATGCTTTATAATTGTATATCAAACACTAAATATAGGAAGAATAATATGGAATTTTTATATATTACAAGAATAACAACTTTACATATTAACTATCTTGAAGAGACATCATAAATATAAACCAGGATAGCATTAATGTAAGAAACCATACAGCTATTACAAAATTCCTATATTATGTGAGACCTAGATCAATTTGATTTTCTGTACTTAATATACTTTTATTACATTTCAGTGTCTCTAAAGTACTTGTAAAGGTGAGATATTCCATTGCTAAAAGCACTTTCATTGACCGTAAATCAATTGCATGCTTACTTTCTAATGTCGTAGTTTCTTAATCTAGTGTCCAATTCCTTCACCAACCAAGATCATTTTGCATAATCAGTTTCATGTTCTTAGCAGTGGATGCTTATTTTTGTCTCAAGTAATGTCCTATTGAATAGATACTTAAATGAAGCACAGTGAATGGAAAATTTGTTAGTTCTGGTCAAGCCTTGATTGTGGTTCACGTTCACCAGTTTATTATAAATACATAAATTTAATTCTGTTGTGATTAAAAAAAAAGTCAGATTAAATACATTATAAAATACTGGGGGAAATCAGTGAAATACTATTTTCATAAAGTAAAATGATCAAGGATTATATTTCCCAATAGAATAAAGTTAATTATTCCTTAGCATACTTGTGTTTCATGTATGCTTGCTAACATTTCATTTCTTCTTTGAGAAATTAAATTTTGTTCCCAAAGCCATGATAGAGAAAAATAATTGTTTGGGGGCCACGCCCAGCAGTGCTCAGGGATCACTCCTTGCTCTGTACTAGGAATAGTTCTTGGAAAGACTTAGGGACCATAGATGGTACCTGGGATCAAACACAGGTCAGTCATGTGCAAGACAAATGCTTACCTTCTGTACTATCTCTCTGGCCTCCCCAAATTCAACGAGCTTTAGTCAAAAAATTTAACACTCTGCTAATTCTGTGTACTTACGAGCATAGTATTAGCAGAGTATTAATACATTATTAAGCCATAGCATTCACTTAGATTATTTTTAATAAGAATATTTCTAATAATACTACATCTTATCATAAACATTATGAGTTAGATATTTATATATTTTCCTCTTAGATAATGACCAGATATAATGGAAACAAATTATTTAATGAGTATATGCAATCACTGCCCAACAGGGAAGAGCATCCCAATAAAGAAATCCATTAAACAACAGGAAATTCTCTCTCTGGGAAACTTGAGGCAGCCTTTCTGCTTCAGTCATATAAACCTGGACCAGAAATAAAAAACTGAAAACTGTACAAGAGGGAATAATCCTGCCCTAAACAGGGGGAAAAAAGTATAGGTGACATAAACATCTCTCTGATATAAACATCTTAATCTTGGAATTTAGAGAGCCACTTCCTGTACTTTTCTGGTTATATTACAACAAACGTATGGGTGTTTTAGATCTTTAGAAATCTTGTTAGAGGACCACATCTAGCTGTGTTCAGGGCTTATTCCTGGCTCTGCTTTCAGAGTTCACTCCTGAAGGGCCTCAAGGGACTTTATGTAGTTCTGGGGAATAAACCTGCGTCTGCAGCATGCAAAACCGAGCACCTTACCCACTCTGCTATGTCTCAGCCCCTAGATAGTCTGACACTTTTTTGGATCAGTTATGATTATAAAATGTATGATTCATCATTTTCTGTTATATATAATTGAATGAAATAAAAAGGAATGTAAATATATTGTTTTAGAGTCCACATATAAAATGCAAATGTAATATATTTTAATATGCACATATCAATATACCCATTGATTTATATACATACTAATATATAAAATGTATGTTAAGTTAATGTACTTACTAGATAAGTGACATAAAGTAACTTTATTAAATAGTAATTTTATTATAAAAACAAGGCTGATATCTTATTAGGAAACATATGCACTAATAGAACTGTGTTTTGGAGAGAGAAAACAAAACTGCTAAGTATATTTGATTGTATAAAAATAATATACACTCAAATATGTGAAATAATATAATATACACATGAACTGAAAAACTCATGAAAGTCTGTATCTGTGAGTTCAGGGTCAAGGTAATTATTAGTCAAGGACAACTGTTCTTGCCCCAAAGCCTAAAGATAAAGAAATTTTCTCCTTTGTTTATACTTCCTCCTAACTGCTTAGCCCTTACTTTATTTAGGTTTGTTGATAAGATGGTATATGCCTCAGGAAACCAGCACATTAGGGGATTTTATTGTTTATTTTACTAAAGGCAGAGTCTCTAGCACCCCCCACCCACTGCCACCCCCACACCTGGCTGTTTTCACTGGGGCCCCTCCTAGAGGGTGGGTTAAGTTTTCTCCCCTCCCTGAACAGAGCCCCTGCAGCTAAAGACCTCTGAAACCCAGCCATAACCATGCTTAAGTCCCCTCTCCACACGTTTGGACGAGCCTCATGCATGAAGGAACTGGCAGAGGAACCCAGGTGTGTGGGACCTGGGGCTGAGATCTCCAAGCCTGCTCAGATCGAGATGGGACTCTTCTGCCCAGATCCCCCATCTTCCAGTAGCTAGGCAGTCACACCCAGGGACTGCCCCCAGCAGCTGTGTAATCCTACCAATAGCCAACATCCAGAGATTATAAAATGAAGATCTTGGAAGCACAACATCTTGTAGCCTAGTTCTCCCTCTCAGAGAACCGGGTAAGCTACTGAGAGTTTCCAGCCCGCATGGGAGAGACTGGCAAGCTCCCCATGGTGTATTCATATGTCAAAACCAGTAACAATGATAGGTCTTTTTCCCCTGACCCTGAAAGAGCTTCCAATGTGGCACCATTGGGAAGGTGAGTAAAAAGAGGCTAATAAAATCTCAGGGCTAGGATGACATTACTGAGACCGCTCAAGAATATCGACGATCAAAGGAATGATGATGATGATGATTCTAGTTGCACTGATGCAACCCACCCTTTTGTCCCTGTTCTTTCCCTATGAAAACTTCCTGTCACTCTTTTGGATTGATGGTTGCTGGTTCTTGAATAAACCTGATTTTCTCCCACCAATTCTAATCTGTTGACTAATGGCCATACTTTGAAGGATAATCACAGTTCCAGGAGAACCTTAAGCAGAGTTGCCTCTGTGGATGTGAATTAGTAAGTCGGCCTGTGTTTGTTAGGTTAAAAGAATAAAGGGCTAAAAGTAGAATATTTTTTTAGAAACGGTAGTACATGAAAAATTTTTGCAGGAAGTGAGAGGATAACAATTGGGTAAGCCAAAAAAAGGCATGGGCAAATAGTAAGAGAATATGTTGTAGATGGAATGTAAACGATTTCAATTATCTTGGCTTGGGGTGAAGTTTGAAATAAGATAAATTGGGCAGCTCCAGCTTCTCTCTAAATCTAGCATTAATAAATTTACTCCAAAATATTAATGCATGCATTTCAAAAAGTGGACATATTTATGATGTTTTCAAGAAGTAAAATAAGTATGAATTTTTGTGGGTTGTGCCTAAATGTTGAGGTAGAGGTCATGAGAGTAGCCATAGTTTCTTGTTGTACATTTACTGGGTAATAGTGGTGCTCACTAAGAAAGAAACACAAGAAGATAAACAATGTTGAAATGAAAAGCTACAGGTTTGGGCATAAGCATGCATTCAGATCACCTTTCACATTTGGAGATATCCGGAGTAACAATTCAATTTGAAGAGATTAGATTCATGTAATATTGCTATTTTCTATCAAATAATGAAAATACTAATGATTTTACAATTCAATCTAATAAATACGAAGATCCAGATTAGGAGTTGCAAGAAGAGTATTATACTGGTTATATGTGCTTGAAAATTACCAATATATAGACTGAATCAAAACTGGTATAACTAGGAATTAGTATGCAGTGAGAATGAAAGAGTCCAAGAAAATAAGTCAATGATGGTTGGAGGGATCTCTCGGGTGGGAGTTGTGTGCTGAAAGTAGCTATAGGATCTAACATGATTTCTCTTGGTATTTATATTGCAAACCATAATGCCCCAAAGTAAAGAGAGAGTAAGAGGGAAATTATCAGCCATAGAGTCAGGGGGTACGGATCCTGGGGACACTGATGGTTGAAAATGTGCACTGGTGGAGGGATGGGTGTTTGTTCATTGTATGACTGAAACTCAAGTATGAAAGTTTTGTAACTGTATCTCACTGAGACTTAATATTTTAAAAAAATGTAGTTGCTAAAGAGAAAAGTATAATGACTAGTGCTAAAGGAAGCACAGAGCTAATGACTAGATGTTGGTCAGTTGTTAAGAGGCACCCATTTTTAGATAGACACGGCTATTGTTCACATTTTACATTTTACATCTAGTATTCAAGGTTACTTGCTAAACTAAAAAATAATGGAAACAATATTATGCTCAGGACTTTGAACAAATTATTTTCAATCGCTTTTTTTTTTTTTTGGTGGTTGTACACAAGAACTAAAAAGGCAGCAGGAAGGAAGAAGCAAGCTTTTCAGTTGTTCTTTATCTTTATTTCTAACAAGGTCTCTTTACAAGGGCACTAATGCTATAGATGTGAATTTCACTGTCGGGACTCAAAAGACCCATGTCCTTTGAGAGTCACATATAATTTTTGAGCAGTAGACAGAGAGTTTTAGCTACGGAAAATGAATATATTCTTCACCTGTTGTACAATTTTGTGGCTATATATAATGGTATTGTAGCACTGCATTGCACTCTCATTCCATTGTTCATCTATTTGCTCTAGCAGGCACCAGTAATATCTCCACTGTGGGACTTGTTACTGTTTTTGGCATATAAAATACACCACAGGTAGCTTGCCAGGCTCTACCATGCTGGCAGGATGACTTGGTAGCTTGCAGGGCTCTTCAAGAGGGACGGAGGAATCGAACTTGGGTCTGCCAAGTGCAAGGCAAATGCCCTACCTGCTGTGCTATCGTTCCAGTCCAATGATATTGCATATCTAAGAATTTGCTGAGAGAATGCAACTTAAATATTCTTCCCACAATTTTTTTTAAATGCAAATAAGAGGAGGAAGAAAAGTCAGCGTATTCACAAATGATGTCTGATATTCTGCCATATAGTTCCTCAAAGAATTTGTGCTCTATTTCATTTGAGGGATGCTAACTCTTCTCCCTTATTCCATGTCCTTCAATTATTTTGGGATAGAATGAGGACAGTGAAGTTATACTATTTTGCTCATCAATGGCTCTGAATTTAACGAATCATTGTTCAGAGCCATTATGGGAAAAAGCAAGCTATCGTGCTCTTGGAGACCTTGGGGCACAATGATAGTTGTAAATATTTCTGCTGAGTAGAGGAAGGTTTTTAGATTTTGGCATAAACTGCACTCTGGTATCTAAAAGCATTTAGTATGGTCTGAGAAGATAGATTACGTGACCTGAAGTCTCTGCTCTATTACTAAAACCCCGTGCGATTTGAGATGTGTTACTGTATGCTGGCTGGAGCTATAGCACAGCAGGTAGGGTGTTTGCTTTTGATGTGTCCGACCTGGGTTCGATTCCTCTGCCCCTCTTGGAGAATCCAGCAATCTACTGAGAGTATCCTACCCACATGGCACAGCCTGACAAGCTACCCATGGCATATTCAATATGCTAAAAACAGTAACAAGTCTTTTTTTTTTTTTTTTTTTTTTTTTTGCTTTTTGGGCGATGCACAGGGGTTACTCCTGGTTCTACACTCAGTAATTACTCCTGGTGGTGCTCAGGGGACCATATGGGATGCTGGGATTCGAACCCGGGTCGGCTGCTGGTAACAACAAGTCTTACAATGGAGATGTTACTGGTGCTCTCTTCAGCAAATAGATGAGCAGTGGAATGATAGTGATACAGTGATACTGTATTCGACTTTGTTTCCTCGTTTATAAAATGGGAACTAATAATAATACCTAAATAGAGTTATGAGGTTTAATGATTTCAATGGAGATACTCTAGTACATAGCATATAGACTTTCTCTAATATTCATTATAGTACTACTAGATACTATTTTTCATATTTCTCATGCAGCATTTTTTAAATGTGTACTACAAATAAAATAATTGATAAGGTGATGAGATGATCAGGTTCCTATTTCCTGAGGAAGTATTTAATTTATTAGAGGTTGAAGGGTATACTCTAACCTTGTGTATGATTCTTAATAAACTTACTTATTATTGGTATGCCTTTCATTACTTACATAACTTAAGAAAAAAAGATCTTTAATTCATTCTGAAAATTGCCAGTATTTAATTAATGTTACTCATATTGAAAGATACCAATTCCTAGAACACATCTTAATGTAAAAACATTTAGCAATAGAAATGAGGCATTTCAAAGTTTAGCTTGCAGATTTATTTATAGTTCATAAAATATTAGTTTCATCTCATGATTTACTACTCTCCAAATATAATCAATTACATAATACAATATGACATTTTGAATTGGTAATATGCAAAATTTCATTCTATTCTTTATAGTGAAGACTGAAATCATTAATATTAATCAATTTTCCCATTTGATATTATAACATCTATCATAAGCATACTTATGTATGTAAGATTGTATATGGTATAATAATGCTTTATTACTATACATAATTTGGCAGAATACTTACATGCATGTGATAAAACACAAATGATAATAGGATGTTCTATTTAAGTTCAGAAAGCAGATTAGGTTTTTAATTAAATTTATAATCTCAAATGGGACTGTTTTAATTTTGAACATTGATATGTGAAGTATTTGACTAAAGAGAGACTATATTGTTTCAGGAGAATATTAGAGTCTAATTTTTTTTTAAACTCAGCATATCAAGATTTTCAGATGCTGATATAACCATTTTAAATGCTATGGTTTAAGCATGGAAAACAGTCGAGTTTTCTCTGAGGTAAGATGTATAGTAACAATTAAAGTAAATTTGGAAAATACACTCGATCTAGACCTTAACAAAACATGTTGCTAATTTTTTGGTCATCTAGATGACTCAAACTTCACCATAGGTTGGAAGAGACTCTTAGAAAATAAGATTGCCATTTCCTGTGAAATGAATTAATTGAACTCCATGGTGATATAACTGGATGAAGAACCTCCTCCAATTAAGTGCATGTGTGGACCACTAATGATATTGCAAGTTATCTGACTACTGGCTGTGCTTTCAGTTAGGTTGCAGGTGACTTGAGTGAAGTGGGGAGTGAGGGAGGTAGCCTAGAGGAAAGAGTGTTTGCTCCTCTACCCCACTTTGGTTACCGGGGAAGTCCCTAGGTTGGTTAGGGCTGGTAAAATCTGCTACAGGCACCTATGCAGATTGGCCAGTAGTGTTACAGCATCCTCCAAAGGCAGCAGTGTTATGCGACACCTGAAGTCTACTTGAATTACATAGCATTGGAGCCAGTTCCCAACAATCACACACACACACACACACACACACACACACACACACACACACATTCAGGAGGAGATCAAAGAGTGAAATAATGTTTTCTTTTGAGAAATTTATTGAGAGAAAATAGGAAGACAGAGAGTGTGAAAGAGGATGTGGAGAAAGACAGAGATTCAAGAAAGAGCATCCCCTTCTCTAGAACAGAAATAGCTGAGCACGCACCTCAGGTTAGATGCAGGCAACCATCGCCAGGGGCCACAATAGTTTTAGATTCATGTACTGAAAAAAAGGAGAAGAGCCAGCAGGATATAAACCTGTTGTCATCGCATGATAGCAAAAAGTACTTTTTGTGCCAGCTCTGTCTGCATTTTACATTATATGTTGTGCTAATTTCCTATAACTTAGTTCTTGAGATTCTTAATTTCCTCTAGATTCCTTAAAATGCTATATCTAGTCTCATAGCTGTATTAGAATTGCTTTGGGGTTTGACTTTCTGGTATTGTGTCTCAATTACTGGCAAGAGTATGATAATTATAGTAAGTAGTAGAATGAATCCTAGAATACATATAAAATAGGAAATCATGTTTAATATTCTATAGAAATATGAAAGATGCTTTCCTTTAGCAGTTAATGGTTATAGCACTTGGGTATAAGAATTCAAGGAAGACACTGAACGAGTCTTGGATCCAGGCCAGTAGAAATTAATGTAGCAATATTTGTAGAGTAACAGAAATATTTTTCTCTGGAACTTCTATTATTTTTAAAATATGTACTAAACATCAAATAGGGAGATGAGACTGTATTGGTTGAAATACATAAATATAAATCAGAGGAATATTCTTCCCTATAGGAGTTCACATAAGATATAGACATGCAATGTGAGTGATATATTGTTAGACACAAAACTAAAATGTCAAAGAAAGTTAGTGATCTAGATCATGTATGTAGAATAGATAAAAAGGTGAAGGCAGTTCAGAGATCAGAGTCATTGCTTTTATATGTGACAGAAATCGCCTATGAAGCACATTGAAATTAGTGGTGGATCCTTAGGAAAATGTATAATTTATATGAGAAGAATAATAGAAATTGTAGGATAATGATGGATAAAATGCTAAGGATGGAGAAGGGTAGAATAGAAATATTTAACATGGACGAGGACAATTTGGCATCACTGAAACATGATGTATTGCAGGAAGTAAGTTTGGGAAGATAAAGTATAGACACTAATATATGATTTAACAATATACACTGTAATAGTTACTTACAAAGTCTTAAAAGTTCTTTAATTCAGTTTCTTACACTTATTCTATCACAGAATTTAGAGTCAAGTGACTTCAAATCTTAAAATCAATTGACTTCTATAATTAACATTAAATATCTAATTTCCGCAAGTGTAAAATCATAGAGATAGAAATATTTGTTTCATAGTTTTGACATTATGGCTTGATTAAAAAATACACTATAGGTGCCAACATATGGTGAGCTTTTAAAATGCATATAAGTATAAAAATTTACTAACTCAATAAGGGGTGCAATGTAGGTGGTAAGATCAAAGCTGTGTTTCTGATTGGGTAAGATATAGTTTGTGGTTCAGATATAAATGCTTTCATAGTGAAGGTAACTGCATTATAATACAAATGTCAGTTGTGCATCCTTATGAGTGAACATTTACATACACTAAATTAAGTTCTTCACTAAAAGTCTTGTTAATCCTCACTACACAACAGAACCCACTTTACCAGTTTTATCCACTATTTTCTCCATTACTTCTTGATAACCTCTAATTTGATTTATCGTCTAAAAGATTAGAAATGCATAAAAAAAGGAGTTAGAAGTGCATTTGGTCATATTGCCTTTAATTATGCTTAAATTTATATATTAGGTAATTACCTTCACTGGGAATTACTTAAAGGCAAATTAAAATATCAGTTCATAAAAATGTTATATTAAATAATCAACATAATCAGAATAAGGTCTTAAAAATTTGTTTCATTGTAGTTTCTTTAGGGGAAACTCATCATAGTTTCCTCCAGGCTAAATGATTTAGATATCTTAGTTTATGTAACTCAGTGAATTTTTTTTAAACAGCTATTAGTGGTAAATTATAATATTTTACACTGATCTCATTCAAGGTCTTCTTACTAATTTTTGTTTATAAATCTGAATTAGTTTTTCTAAGATGAGCATCAAGTATATAATGTGTAATCCCCAAATGGAAGCATGGGAATAATTCTTGGATTCTTAACTTTTATTTACTGTATAGGTTTCTCATATTTCAAAGATCCTTTGAAATTATAGGCAATTTTATGAACATTTGTCTGTTGAAGAAACTTTTAGATTTTATTGTTTTCTAAGAGGGCTAAAAAACAGTAACAAAATTAAGATTTAAAGAAAAAACTCTGAAAGTGGTTATCAAGAGAAAGGTGAACATTAAGATAAATAGGATAACATTAAAACAAATCATCTTGAAAATTTATACCAGTAGTGCTAATGTGTGTAGGTTTGAAAGCTACTAATTTAGCTACTGCTTTTTACTCTGTAACTCTGATGGAATTATTAAAGGGTAGTCAAGATTTTGGTGTTGCAAAATCTCATTTTGAATCCTATTACTAGGACATTTAACTCCACTAAACATTAATTTTTATTTTAAGATACCTAACAATATATTTAAGCCATGTCATCTAGAATAGGTTAAAAATTACAAGTGGGGAAGAAAATTTGATGAAAAATTGCTGTGTCAGAAGGTAGAAGGTTAATAGATTTGTGAATTGTTAGTATGAAGGGGATTTGAGGAAGAAAAGCAAGTGATAATAGATAGTAACTAGAGAATAGTAGTCTGAAGTGAAAGCAACTTGCTAATAGATATGGTAAAAGTTTTGAAAATGGGTGAAAAATGAAATTGAGTGGCCAAATAGTTGGGTTGACACAACTGTTGATATTGCCAAGAAATTTCAGAAAGCACGAAAAGAGGTAATCCCATTTATTTTCATGATTATAATATTCTTTGCATTCCATATTTAGGAATTTAATAGCCCATGAAGAGTTGTCTTAAGATATTAGGTAAAGAAAAACTAACAATATTATGTATCATTATGCAAAGAAAAATAGTGACCAGTATCACTCCATAGTAATAATTTCTCCTTCCTTTCAAACGTGAGCTAATTTATTAAGATGTTATCTTAATTATGCCATCAATCAATTAAATTAAAGCTTTAGTTTATTGAATAAAGGAAAAGTGATTTGGGAATTTATTATCAGTTGTTGTAATTGTAAGGGTCAGTTGTAACACTTTCTCAAACACTGTTGAGCCTAAATTTCAACCAAGAGATTGCTTTAGATAACTCAATGTATAAATGAAAATCTTGTTCACTCAGGATTTGCAGATGGTAGAAAAATGATTCTTCTTTCTCTCACCATTTCTTAGAACACTTAATAAAGCTTTGCTCTTGACATTTTATAAAAGAAGCCAAAACTATTAAAATGGATTTCTCTTGAGCTTCTTGCTGATGGAGCTGGTTTCAGAATCTTTCAGAGAGAGCCTATTACAGAAATGTTTGTGTATCTATTGACTGCAGACTCCCGATTTGTCCTCCAACCAACTTACCACTTAAAAGCTAATACAAGGTGCACTGTTTTCTGAGTTTTCCATTTCTTCAGCTCTCTTGAATGTCAAGGTAAAGTTGTCAATTGTGTCTGTTCTGCAGTGATCTTCATATACTGCCCTCCACTGGTATTAACCACCTCCCCCACAGAGTCTAGTCAATACTGTTTTGAACAATGGTACTTTTAAAAAAGAAAAAAAAATACTATTTAAATTCTCTACAAGTTACATTTCAAATTTTTGCTTTTGTGCTATTTAGGACACTTTAATTCTGTAACTGTCCACCTCTGCCTGACATACTTACCTCAGCCAAGAAACTGCCCCAGCGGGAAAACAATTGTGTATTGAATTCTGTCCCATTTGACAAGTAATAAATGAGATCTTTAAAAGGGAATGACCAATGTTTTCTGGCTGAACAATGTGCAAACAAATAAAACCGTAAATGTTCCAAGTCAAGTGTCTAGTGTTTTAGGTGAATGAGAACCCAGAATTTTTCTTTTTGTTAAAATTTCAAACTGTTGGATAAAGGTTAACTAATTGGAGATAATTTGTTATTTAAAGAAAAAACTCATTGCCAATCATGCTGTAGCTTACATGTGTTCATAAATATAAAAAATTCACCTTCATAAAGGAAATTACTGAATTTTCTGTAAAAAGAATTTTCACTTATTCTCAAAAGCTTAGCATTTTTTTTTTAGCATAGCATATACTAAGTGGACCAGATATTGTTATTTGGCAGCTGGTCCTCATCAGTGGTGTTTAAGATGCCCCGAGGCTACTCCTGGTGATTATTGGTCAACGAAGATTGTGAGTCAATGTAAGGGCTTAAGAGGTTACCTAGCTCAACCAGTGGTGCTGGAAGCTTCTAGAGTCACACAGTGTAGTGTTATCCGGACTACATGGTACCTAGGATTAATCCTGAATGAGGCACATGCAAAGAATGTACCCCAACTCCTGTATAAGATCTCTGTACCACAGTATTGCTACTTTCAATTTGTACAGTTGAGGAAACTTAGATTTGTTAGAGATTAAATAACTGATTATTTTCACATATTTTGGGTAAAAATCAAGTTATTCTAGTAGTCATTTATTCTTTGCACATAATCGCACATCATGTAGACAACAGGATGAGAAGGCTGTTCAGTATCCCAAAGAGGAATCCAAAGAGCTATGCTTGGAGTATCGCATTTCACTCACGTGAGAGAAGGAATCCAGTGTTCCGACCTCCATTGACGATCAAGAATCAGAGATGCTGTCTTGTCTGCCAAGGCTTCAAAAATCAGAATGACCAGACAAGTAATGTGATTCAGAGACGACCACTGGACTAGATATGTTACTAACTGGATTCCATGGACGTCAAAAGACCAAGTAGGCACACACCTACAAGATGGTCAGACTTCTTCACCAAGGCCCTGAATAAACGGTTTGAGGCTCTTTGTGTTCCTGGAATGAGCAGATGCCACTGGGCTACACTAGCAAGCAACAGGAACAAATGGAGATGTTATTGGCACCCGCTCAATCAAAGAATAATGGATGACAAGTGATATAAGTGATACAAGTGAAACAAAACTGAAACTATTGTATGTGCATGTGTGTGTGAGAGAGAGAAAGAGAGAGAATGAGAGAGAGAGAGAGAAAGAGAGAGAGAGAATTTTGCAGCCTCACTTTTCTGTAGTATAAAAGGATTAGGTTTTACTTGTGTGGGGCATCCACACCCACCAATATTCAATGGTTACTTTTGGCTCTGCACTCAGGAATTACTCCTGGCAGCACTCAGGAGGACCATATATGATGCATATATTGAACCTGAGTCAACCAGGTGCAAGGCAAGTGCCCTCCCCACTGTACTATATCTCCAGACCCAGGTTGTACTTTTTATATATCTTTTGTTCCCAGAGAAGGAAAAATTTATAAACCAGTCACTTAACACCTGTATTCTTTTCTTTCTTGACATTCAGAGAAACAACTTTCAGGCTGCTGCTTGTGCATTCTCTCTGGTTTCAAACATTTTGAATCCATAGAATTTGTTGTAATCACTTGTGTTGGAATGTGATACATATCATTTTAGGCATGTGAGATAGAAAATTAAAATAAAAAAGTTACCTCTTTGCAGCTAATATTTAATAGACATTTAAGTGAGGAGATCATAATGTAATTTAGGGGAAACATATTTTGTGCAGAAGGAAAGGAAATGAAAAAGTCTGGCCACACCTTAGGTGAGAGTGTGTGTGTATTGAAGGATATTCTTTGCTAGGGGAAAGAACTCAGTAGCTTCTATTACCTGCATTGCAAGCATAAGGTTGTTAGTTCATCTCCCACAACTACCAGGCACAGCTCTTCTGTTTGATGCTGGCAGCTCTACTACCCGTGATGCACAAAGCTGTAAAATGTTTATGGCACCCAATGGCTAGGGGCATTTGAGTACCATAACTAATGAAATGTGAGCCCTGGTGAGCACCACAAAATGTGTGCATGTGCCATGAATGGGAAGTACAAGTGGGTCCCCTGACAAGCATCTATGTGAGCGTTGCAGTGACACCCTGGTGAGCCGTGTAATTTAATACTGTGAACTCTGGGGAACTTGTTTTCAAGGATTACATTTGAAGGAGTTCAGCTCTGGGTGAACACCACAATGTGATTAGCAGCTCCCAGTGAGCACCACAGCTACATATGTGAACACCAGAGTCAGGCATGTGTTTTGCAACATGCCACTGCAAGGACAGCAGCCACAATGAAGGACAGCATTAACAAAATTAGGGTTTATTCTACGACACTTTGCTCAATAGTGAATACAGTTAGAAAATGGGAATTTTAAGATGTATCTTGGGATTATAATATGATAGATGCATTCACGTTTACTAAGGAACTTGAAGTTTGTTTTCAGTGCTATTGAAGTCATTGGAAGGTAAAAAGGAGTAGATTCACATGTTTACAGTTTTAAACTGAGTACTGATTTTGAGGTATCTTGTAAATGGAAATTAAAAAGTAAATTAGATTGTGGTGATGTTCTGTTAGAAAAATTTTTGTGACTTGGGTTAGTATGGGAATAGTGAGAAGTAAATAAGTGTAATTTAAGTATGAGTGTTGATACAGATGAATAAGTTGAACATAGAATATAAAAGAGAGGTAGAAAGAAAAGTTTTTTTTTTTTTTAAATTGTCCCTAAGGTTTGCGACCTGAGTAGTTAGATGAATAGTATTATACCTCTTCAAGAAGAAAAGATTGGGCAAACAACTAGCTTGCTTTGGGCCTGGAAGTAGCTATCAAGAGTTCATTTTGTTTGTGTGTTTTTTCTATGTCGTAGGTGATATTCTCATGCTAGGAAGCAGAAGACAATCAAGAATTCAGACCTAAAGTGCTACAACATTTAGAGGTCAGTGAAAAGTCAAAATAATAAAGGAAGTAAAAGAACTAACAGTCAGTTACATGTGGAAACATTTGGATTCCTGGAAAGCAAAGAAAGACTTTTGTTTTACCACTGTCACTGTCATCCTGTTGCTCATTGATTTGCTCTTGTGAGACTTATTTGTTACTGTTTTTGGCATGTTGAGTACACCACAGGTAGCTTGCCAGGCTCTTGCCATGCAGGCGAGATACTCTTGGTAGCATGTTGGGCTCTCTGAGAGAGACGGAGGAATCAAATCCAGGTCGGCCTGTGTTATCACTCCAGCCTGCTTTGTTTTATAAATTAAAAGAAAAAATCACTTCTTTTGACGGTTATGCAGATTACAGGAAATGAAAATTAAGCACAAATCTTTTATTTGTTCCTCCCAAGGGGATAGTAATTTAACCAGTAATTTATTTTGAATGATGATGAAGGAAACTAATGCAATGGGTTGGGAGACGCTGTACAGCAGAAATCACAGTGTTGTGACACCGTCCTGGGAGCCAAATGGAGCCATAGCACCCTTGGATTTGCTGTTATTTGACGATGCTGCTTTTTCCTAGGGCAGAAATTTCAACATTAGTTATTTGGTCGGTGTTTTGAACTGGAAAGTTAAAAAATTATTGCTACAAGTAATAAATAGGCACATGGTAATGGAACATTCCTTAAAGAAAAGGTTAGCACATGATTTCTCAGAGTGCTCTGGCTCCTTCTTAGACAGCAGCACAGTCTTTTCATTAATTTTCAGGTGCGGGTGAGGTGAGGTAGACAATAGAGGTAGAGGGGTTATAATTTGGAAGGAGCCATTAAGAAATTATGTTCTAGGGGGCTGGGGCAATAGTACAGCAGGTAGGGCGTTTGCCTGCATGCAGCCTACCCGGGTTCAATTCCCAGCATCCCATATGGTCCTCTGAGCACTGCCAGGGGTGATTCCTGAGTGCAAAGCCACAGGTAACCCCTGTGCATTGCCAGGTGTGACCGAAAAAGTAAATATATATATATATATATATATATATATATATATATATATATATATATATATGTTCTGGTTGCTTTTATTTCAAATAACCAAGTTCATATAATGTATCAGAGAAGAAAAAAATGAAAAAAAATAGTTGTATACACTTAGAATATAGTCGGTACTAAATTCTAAGTATATATTAAACTTCTAGAGATACTACTAATTTCATCTAAACTCAACACAATTATCAGACTTCTATAACCACTCTACATTCCCTTCCCCATTCTCTGTTATCAAAGCAAATATAGCATCCCTTAAAACATACAATCAGAAAAATAGATTTAGCACATGTGAGGTTATTTTAAATTACAGAGACATATCTATATATTTTATTATAGGATGTCTTACCATATTGATGTCTTAGATTTCTTAAAAATTGTACTCGTTATAAATAGTATCTTTCCCAAAAGTAACTTTTTTCTATTTGTTTCTTGGATCAAACCCAAATGTTTTGAAGGCTTATTCCTGTTGTTATGCTCAACAGTTACTCCTGGCAGGCCTTTGGGGATATTGGGTTGGCCAGGTCAATAAGTCAGGTATCCTACCCACTACACTTTCTCTTTAGTCATAAAAGTAACATTAATTTCATGTTAAAACCTTACAAATGGTCAAACATTATTATAGCATATATAATTAATATAAATCACAAAATGTAGAATTAGTATACCATAGATAAAATATGATTAATAATTAACATGTTAGTTGGTTTAATATAGCACAATAAAACTTATTATTAAAGAGCCAGAGAGAGATTACAGCAAGTAGGAAGTAGGACACTTGCCTTGCATGCAGCCAACTCAGTTTGCATCCTCGGCACTCCTTATGGACTCCAGGTCCTGCCAGGAGTGAGCCCTAAGCACTGCTGGATGTGGACACCAAAATTATTATTAAAGTTCAGAACAGTACCGAGATACACTGTTGTTATTCTTACTATTGATCTCAAAAAATAGTGCATGAAATTATATTACTCTAACAGCGAGAAAAAAACTGAAAAACTCAAATGTATAATAAAAGTGTCAGAACAATAAGTGTGACATAGATGATTAAACTTACAGACTATGATTACACATAAAACCATAACCATGTGTGGTAGGTATGTTTTATTTTCAGTCTAATAGATAAGATAATTGAGACCTCAAACCATTACAAGTATTGATTAGTAAGGTGATTTGACTTCAACGTAGAACTTAATTTGGTTTCTGATTGTGTGGTGCTAAAAATGCACAAGCATGTGATGGAGGTGAAGCTTAAGGGCACTAACATTGAAGGTCATAGGATTCTAAAAGTTTATCTTACTAGAAACATAAATCAGGTTTTCCAAAGCCAGCTCAGAACATAGTCACAAAACTAGTCACACTTTCTGTAATGATGCAGATTTTACTAGGCATTAATCCAATTTGTTATGCAGTCATAGTTTCTGAAAGGGTGACTCTTTCCAAATATTATCTGGAGTCTTTTTGATATTACCTGTAAATTGACTATAAGAGGTTCTTAAATTAATTCAGAAATGACTTGTTTGCAGAGTAAAAGGTAAAAATGTTATCCCCAAATTTTAAAAGGAGATTTGATTTGGTTTGTTATTCGAATAAGAATTAAAATTAAAATTTTATTATAAGTGAGAGTTTGCTTCCACAAATAATGTAGAATCTTCTGTAAAATATGATTTAATGAATTATTTCTTTAAATGAAAACATGCTTTTTTAAATTTTCCTGTGGAATATTGTCATAGCATTTTCAATTTCTACAAATGTACAATAAATTATTTTGGAACACTGTATTGCTGTGCAGGACATTAATTAAAAACTATGGGAAAATAATGCCTTTATTTCTCTGGCAATAGCTTTAAATAATGGCAACGCATTGGGGTGGGGGGTTTGTGCCACAGTTGGTGGCACTCAGGGTTTAGTGTGGGTTTTTTTTGGTTTTTTTTGTTTGTTTTTGGGTCACACCCGGTGATGCAGAGGGGTTACTCCTGGCTCATGCACTCAGGAATTACTCCTGGCAGTGCTCGGGGGACCATATGGGATGCTAGGATTTGAACCCAGGTCGGCCTCGTGCAAGGCAAACACCCTACCCGCTGTGCTATTGCTCCAGCTCCCAATGCTCAGGGATCATTCCTGAATGGCTTAGAGGACTATTCGTGGTGTTGGAATTGAACTCAGTTGGCTGCATGCAAGACAAGTGCCCTACCCATTATAGTATCTCTCCAGTCATGTAATGCATTATTTAAATAAACAAATTATACAAGATGGCAAGCATTGAAGTGGTTACTTCAATCTCTGCTGTAACCTTTCTAACTTGTCATAGTGCACTTATTTTAGATGTCACCTTTTCTTTTCTTTCTTTCTTTCTTTCTTTCTTTCTTTCTTTCTTTCTTTCTTTCTTTCTTTCTTTCTTTCTTTCTTTCTTTCTTTCTTTCTTTCTTTCTTTCTTTTCGTTAATTTTCTTTCTTTCTTTCTTTCTTTCTTTCTTTCTTTCTTTCTTTCTTTCTTTCTTTCTTTCTTTCTTTCTTTCTTTCTTTCTTTCCTTCCTTCCTTTCTGTTTCTCTTTCTCTTGCTTTCTCTCTTTCTCTCTTTCTAGGAGCTTTGTTAGATTTAAAAAGCTGTAATTGATAACAGACCTCTTATTCTTTATATAAGAACCTGTATATTTTCCCTTCAATTAGAACTTTGAATTTTTATTAGCTTTTAATACAGTTTTACCTCTCTTTTACTGATTAGCAAGAATAATATAATTTCCACAAAGTATCAAACTAAATTTAATACCTAGGTGATTAAGGAACTATCTCATTGTTATAGTCTGTAATAATAGTACTTTTAATTTTTACAGATTTTGCAATTTTAAAAGTTTATATAAATTGTCATTTATCTACCTTTTAAATTAGCCTTGATCAAATCATGGAATAAGCTAGAAGTGCAAGGACTAAGATGCTGGTAAAATTTTCAGTAGGACCAGAACACAGCTTTACAGATTTCTTTCTCAATGGTTTCATTAAAATTACATGTAATCAATTTTAGCTATATTATGCTTTTAAATATCATCCATATGCATATGCTTTTGAAGTTTAAAATGTATTGAAAATTAGATGTTATTATGTAGTATTTAATTTTGAAACATTTCAGTCAAGGCCAGAGATGGTTGAAAGGGCTATAATAAATGCTTAGCATGCTGGGTTTGTTCCCAGCACTGTGTGATTCCTCAGTACCACTGGAGTGACCCTCGAGCATATATCCAGAAAAGCTGGGCAAGGTTCCCAAACTAGCACTGAATCACAAACAAACAAACTAACAATTTTCTTTCAGCATATGACAATCACATTTAAAGTATGTAAGGTGAATATGAGTGAACCATTTTGAGATATTCATAAAATGTCATTGATATTTTTGAAATACCAGCCTATGACCTCACTGCAAGATCTACGAACTCCATGAACACTGTTTCATCTTCTGTAAATTGATCTTTTTTCCAAGGAGTCTTATTTTTATCCTCAAATTTAAAGGAATTGAGCTTAGAAAGCTATGCGTTTTCTTGATTATTTAGATAAAACCATTAATTTAGTATGTTAAAATTTAACTTTTCTTGCTGAGTATCAGGACAGTCTTTTTTTGTATTTGTATCGGTATTTTATTTGAAGCTTCTCATCTCTGGAAACTTTTGATTCCATCTTATATGATAGGTTATATTTCTTATGATTATCACAAAGAGTGTAATCAAGATAGAGCACATTCTATATATAAAAATATTTGAAATTATATATCACCTCCAAATTCAAGTTATAATCAAAGTGTTTTCTCAATATGATGTTGGTTTCTTTGGTATACTTAGAATATTATGGGTATGAAACAGACCTCACTGAATAGATTTTATAAATCTTGAAGGACTATATGGGATGCTGGGAATTGAACCCAGGTCAACTGCATGCAAGGCAAGTGCGCTCCCTGCTGTGCTATCTCTGACAGCCTTCCTCATTATTTATTTTAAGAATTTCTCTGAACATCTCAGGCCAAGGGTGTATGAGAAGGAAAGAAAAAGTAATGAAACAAAAAATAATTGAACATTCGTTGATTTTAGTGAGGGATTTCTTTTCAGAAGGGTCAATTGGCTGTTAATTTGATCAGCCCCAGTAATAATGAACTAATTATATAAAATTCACTGTCTTTTGCTTACTGGAAAATATGTGTCAAGGCTTTATAAAATGCTCTGTGTTCAAATATGCTGTTTTCATTTATTACAGGAAAATAATGTTTCTTAGGATCCCTGAAAGAACTTTAGGGATATTAAAAAATAAGTATGGTAGAATGTATGATTTTACTATATATTGATTTTATAAAATACAAAATTAATGTAAATCACATTTGGATCTTAAAGAAGTGAAAAATGGTTCTCTTCAGCATTAAAATATCCTGTTAGCACCTTAGGTACTTTTGAATTAGAACTAAAAAGTGAAATTGCCTAGAAAAAATCAAAGTGAAGCTGCTCTATATTCATTGTCTAAACTCTACTGTGCATATTTTCTAACTTTCCAATCAGTTTCTCTTCTAAAGACTGCATAGATTTAGTCTCAGAACAATTGGAAATTCTTTCTAGAAAGTTAATTTCTTACAAGCTGATTAAATTAGTATATCATTAAGAATCAATGCCATAAAATTTCTTTTAATATCTTTTTAGACTTCAGGTATGTATTCTGTGATACAAAGTTCTGCAAAGTCAAGTTTAAACTAGTATCAGTCATGAAATATCCATTTGTTCACCACTGTTGGAAATTAAACATTAAAATAAATTATTTAAATAAGTAACATGTTATTTGAGATGCACATTAGCTTACTCAGAGTAGATGTGCTAAATAAATACCACATGTTGATGTATAAGGATGTTACCCCTGTCTTAGAGAGGATTGTGGTACTTTAGAGACTCACACATTTTGCATTATAATTCATTGATGATTATACTCCAACATACTATCTGCCACACATTCACACACACAAGAAGAAAAATTATGATTTCCCTAGGTTACTGAGCACATTTTTGAAGGGAGGGAAAATTAAAGAACATTTCAAAATATTTTACAACAGAGTTTCCCAAATTTGATGTGTTGAATCTCCATTTTCTAAAAAAGTATTATTTTCTAAAAAAATATCATTTTTTATGCTTGCATTTATTGCTTACATTTATTGTCACTGTCAGTTTATATGATTTTTTTCAGTCATATAATCAAGATCATATTGGGTTCAATATTTCTTCCTCTGTCTTCATTGGATTGGCTATTGGCTCTTTCTCCTATACATCCACATTGGATAAAGAGGAAAAGAGAGTGTGTCTTACACTCTTTTACTATTTCTAGGGTATCAAGGTGAAATAAAGAATAAAGAAAGGGATATTTCTTTTCTTTAATGCATTAGTGCTGTATTTGAAACTTATTGGAGGGTTTTACCCTTTGCTATTAGTCTGAAATGGTTAAGCTGTGTTTCTGTCTCTAAATGAGTGGGCAGAGAATGTTATATATTCTTACCTATAAATGTGATTTAGCAAAGTTTCCTCTTTTGATATGGTCAAATCAAGTGCAGGGGGTAAGACACTTTCCTCCTGTGTGGCCTCTGAGGCCATGGCACTGGTGGATCCCTGAGCACTTCTAGATGCAACTCCTGAAGACAGAATCAGGAAAAAGTTCTGAACACCTTTAGGTGTGCCCCCCCCCACCCCGTCAAAGCCATCCAAAAATATACTTGTATTTACTTAGATCAAATTGAAAACAGTATTCTGTGTTTTAAAACAGTGTGCTCTGCTAGAAAAGAAATTCAGTAACTCAAGATAATAAATAGAAACAACTTTAATTTTCTGCAAGTTTCATACAAATAATGTGCTAAACGCATCCAAAAGAACAAAAGCAACCGCTGTTGGAGAGGATGTGGGGAGAAAGGGACCCTTCTACACTGCTGGTGGGAATGCCGACTAGTTCAGCCCTTTTGGAAAACAATATGGACTATGGACGATTCTCAAAAAACTAGAGGTTGAGCTCCCATTTGACCCAGCAATACCACTGCTGGGAATATATCCCAGAGGAGCAAAAAATATAGTCGAAGTGACATCTGCACTTATATGTTCATCGCAGCACTGTTTACAATAGCCAGAATCTGGAAAAAACCAGAGTGCCCTAGAACAGATGACTGGTTGAAGAAACTTGGTACATCTATACAATGGAATACTATGCAGCTGTTAGAAAAATTGAGGTCATGAAGTTTACATATAAGTGGATCAACATGGAAAGTATCATGCTAAGTGAAATGAGTCAGAAAGAGAGAGACAGACATAGAAAGATTGCACTCATCTGTGGAATACAGAATAACAGACTATAAGACTAACGCCCAAGAATAGTAGAAATAAGTACCAGGAGGTTGTCTCCATGGCTTGGAGGCTGGTCTCTCATTCTGGGTAACTCAGGGAAGGGACCACCAAGTAAAATGTGGTCGGAGGTCATGTGGGGGAAGGGTGATGCAGGCCGAATACAGACTAGAGATTGAACACAATGGCCACTCAACACCTTTATTGCAAACCACAACACCTAATCAGAGAGAGAGAACAAAAGGGAATACCCTGCCATGGTGGCAGTTTGGGGTGGGGGGAGACAGGACTGGGGAGGGAGGGAGGGACCCTGTGTTTACTGGTGGTGGAGAATGGGCACTGGTGAAGGGATAGGTTATCGAACTTTGTATGGGGAAAACATGAGCACAAAAATGTATAAATCTGTAACTGTACCTTCACGTTGATTCACTAATTAAAAATAAACTATTAAAAAATTAAAAATACAATATGCTAAAATGATGAGATAATAAAACTAAAATTCATTTAAAAATATATAAATGGGGCTGGACAAATAGTACAGAGAGAAAAGGGCTTCTTTTCCATGAAGCACAGCCAGGTTTGATTTCTGCACCACATATGGTCCCCTAAGATCTTCTAATAGGACCCCTGACTTGAGCTAGGAGTAAGCCTGAGAGCTCTGGATGTGGTCCTAAAGCCAAAAGACAAACACAAAATAAAACAAAATTAAAATTAAATGAATACAAATATTACTAAATAATAAACAAGAGAATAATTGAGATTTCTATTTTAAAATTTTGTATAAAATCTAGGAAATAAGTTCTGCTGGAAATATAGATGTGTGGTCTCATTCTTCTGTATAAAACCCACTCAGAAAAACCATATTCAATTTTTGGCAGTACATCCAAAAGGGGAAATTAAAGGTGAGATCAAATTTATAGATGATGTGGAATCCCAACCCCTTCTGTGGAGTGCATAAAAGGGGTTTAGTTTCAGTCCAAAAAGAAAAAAATAAAACGTATCTCTGGGACATGACTGGAATGATCAGCTGGTAAATCATCATATAGTTCTTTCCTTCTTTCCTTTTTTCTTTCTTTCTTCCTTCATTCCTTTCTTTCTTTCCTTCTTACAGTTTCTTTCTTTCTTTCTTTCTTTCTTTCTTTCTTTCTTTCTTTCTTTCTTTCTTTCTTTCTTTCTTTCTTTCTTTCTTTCTTTCTTTCTTTCTTTCTTTCTTTCTCTCTTTCTTTCTCTCTTTCTTTCTCTCTTTCTTTTTTTCTTTCTTTCCTCTTCCTTTCTTTTTCTTCCTTTCTTTTATTTGAATCATTGTGTGACAGACCCTTAAAAGCTGTTCATGATTCAGTTTCACTTGAAGTGTTCCATCACCCATTCTTCCACCAGTGTATGTTTCCTAGCACAAGTATCCCCAGGTTCCTTCCCATCACCCCCCAAACTCCAAACCCTCAGTCTGCCTTTATGGCAGGAACTTTTCTTTTCTCTGTGTCTCTCTCTGTGTCTCTGTGTCTATCTCTGTCTCTATGTCTTTGTCTCTGTCTTTGTTTGTCTCTGTCTTTGTCTTTCTCTCTCCCATTTTGGGCATTGCAATTTACAATATTGATCAGATTTTAGTTTCTTTGAGAACACTAAATTAAAAACAAAATTATATCCATAAATAAAATTTGATGAATCCACCTTTTTGAACTTGGGTAGGGAAGTCCAAATGGTGATACACATCACCATTTGAATTGATACTCAGGGCTTTCTCCCAGCTCTGTGCTTGAGATCCCTACTGGCATTCCTTGGGGGACTATATTCTTTGTGGAGGATCAAACTAGGATTAGCAGCATGCACTGTATACCCTATATTGTCTCTTTGGCTCTGGTTATATGTGTTAGTTAAGCATATGTGATATGTCAAGTGAATCAACTGTTCAGTTGTTTGCTAGCAGAAAGTGGGTACTAATCTTCTGTCTATATTGTGGACACACAGCAGTTGCTTGCAGAGTTGATTAGAATATTTGATGTAAATTACATGATTCATATTTTAAAAACCATATAATCACTGGGTTAGTTTGTGGAATGTAATATTTAGTGATTACTACTTTGAATTGTACTTGAAGGAGGTTAATAACGTGTTCCTCTGATAAAGTATGATATTGTCAAATTATTTTAGGAGATTCTGGAAGTTAGCTAAGTGACTTAAATCTTGAAGATGTCAATGAGCTCTGTGATCCTGAAAAATGGTTTACGATATGTTGACTTGAGGACTGAGGTGATGGAACATTGAGGAGAGTGCTTACCTTGCACACAGCTAACCAGGGTTTGATCCCTAGCACTCCATAAACTCCCATATACTTCCCTGAGTCCTGCCAGGAGTAAGCTGTGAGCATTGCAAGGGGTGGCTGAAAATCCGCCTCCAGTAGCCTTTCTCCCTCCAAAAAGAATGTGAAGAGCCTGCAGATTTGCCTAACTCGATTTGACAACCGGAAAAAAAATAAGAAATCAACCTGAATGTTTTATATTCCTCAGATTTGGTGTTTCAAGGAGACAGTTAAAGCAGTTGAAAACAGTCCAAGCTGGAAGGATTGTTCAACGGTACATAAAAAGTTTGTGTGCAGACGGCCTGGGTTTGCTCCCTCACAGTAGAATGGTTATGGCAAGTTATGCATGTTATGCTCCCTTCCAGGAGAGAAGGACATGCCAAGAAAGGTCTCAAACAGAATAATTAAATGTTTTTTTTTGGGGGGGGGTTGGGAGGGGAGGTTATAATTTAAGGGAGTTATTTTTGTGGGGCAGTGCAAATTTAGTTTGTATAGCATGAATTAGTAACGTTGGCTACAGACAAGACTTCTGAAGCAGGTGCTTGAAAAGTGACAGCTGTTTGGTGGGTCTAGTTGAATGAGAAATATCCTGGAGAAAGAACTTTGACCAGGAAGAGAACAAAATGAATGGCTGGTTTTGGAATGAATAAGTTTTTACAAAATAATTCTAGACATTGCTGAAATATTGTTCCTAAAACAGTAAAGGTGTCTGAAAAATCCCTTCCTAGGCAACAATTTCTTGGGATCATGAGAGTATATTAATCTAGAGAATGAATTTCTGCCTCAAGTTGTTTTTGCAAGCTAAATTTAGAATTATACTAATTCCAACATAAAATCTTAATTTTAGGAGGGAGCTAAAACTAGTTGAGCACTGCTGTCATTTTTTTTTGGAATTATGTAACAAAATTTTATTTAAAATTGTAATTTATTTCATATTACCAGAACTCCTATGAAATTTTTCATCCTTTATTGAATTTAAGTTGAATAGTGTAAAATACATGATGTTCCTAAAATAGAACCTGGGAAGTAGAAATTTCTTTCAATATAAGACTTTAGTCTGCTTATCTAAATTTTGCCAATAATGAGCTGAATAAGGAGTTGCAGAAAATCATTTTAAGAACCTGATTTTTAATAATAGCTTCAAATGATAAAAACATTGTGCTTTTTATCCTTGTCATTTATCATGTTCTATAAGGCAGGATAGTTCTGGTTTGTTAAACATTAATTAAAATCACAAATTTAGTTCTTGCTAGTATTGATGATGCTTTGGCTGGTGAATTATTCATGATAACTAATAATAGTTTAGTTGCTTGGTTTCTTTCTATTTATTATCTGTGTCGTGCATTGTTTGGAATTTGATCTTTCCCACATTAAAATCCACATTTAAATTTCAGCCCTTTAGAAAGGTGTTGTTTGAGACTCCTGCAAGATGAGTTTGTATATAATCACAGCGGCATACTCAGCATTTAGGACTACATATTTCTGATTTTAAGGTAATCTGTACCAAAACCATATTTCCTCTGTTTATAAACAATGCTGTAACAAATTCTTTTCAAAGAGCCAGAGCTAGTGATATAACTAGGTAAAATGAATCCAAAGTCATTGCTTTTATGAAAGTATCAAATTTGCCAAACTAACACTAGAAAATATCCTAAAATGCAAAAAGCATACTCAGTTTAGCTGTTGATACAGATATGCTGTAAGAATGAGTTAAAAGGTATGTGGAGGCTCAGACGAGACTACGAGAACTTGGCCTCATATCTTTTAAGATGGCTTCGTGGGCTAGAGAGAGCACAGGGGTTCAGGAACTTGTCTGGAGTAGGCCCCATCCTGATTTGATTCCTCACTGCTGCTTATGGCCCTCCGAGTATTGCCAAAAGTGACCGTTGAGCAGATATGCACAATGCCGGGCATAGACCAATATCCCATACCCCATGCACATACAAACAAACTGGGTTTTTCAGGGTAAACAAAGGCTTAAGACTGAAAAAAAGAATGAAGAAATAATATTTTGGCATTATTGGATGTTGTGAAGGGATGTTGTCGTAAGTAAATTGTTATATTAGAAATGATGTTTGCTCAGTCAGAATGATTTTGTGTGGTGTATGTGTGTGTGTGTGTGTGTGTGTGTGTGTGTGTTGTTAGAGTTTTTACCCTCAGTAATTTGAAATTGTGGATTTTCTGAAGTAAGTAGTACAAAATTTGGTTTGAAGACTTCCTCAAGTAACATGTTAAGTCACATTGAAAGATATTCTCAGCTGTTAACTTTGACTAAAGAGAGAAATCATAAGTATCTTATTAATCTTTTGGGCCAAGTGTAAATAATGCACTGCCATTATTGTGTGGCTCATGAATGAGAACTTCAAGTCAGTCCCATCATCAGTAACACTTGGAGTAATTATAATTATTCTAACATCAAAAAACAGGAGCACTGATTATTGGCTGTTCTACTTCTTCATGTATGAACTTGAAACATTTTTAATGACGTAAGTACAGGCATTAAAAGTGGTATGCGCTCTGCTTAGTTTTGGAAACAAATTATGCCAATATAGAGATTGTTCACTTACATTCATGGGACTATAATCTGGGTATTACTTCTTTGATGCCTGGTATTTTATGTCACACTCCCTTTCTTTTGAAGATGTTTCTTTCTCATCTTTATTTTTATTCTCCCAATCTGTATTTAGGATGGAGTTCTGATACCTCAACCACACCAGAGACCAAAGAAATAAGACCCTTTGGGGCTGGAGCAAAAGTATAGCGGGTAGGGCTTTTGCCTTGTATGCGGCCGACCCGGGTTTGATTCCCAGCATCCCATATGGTCCCCCGAGCACCGCCAGGAGTGATTCCTGAGTGCAGAGCCAGGAGTCAGCCCTGAACATCGCCGGGTGTGACCCAAAAAGCCAAATAAAAAAAAAAAAAGGAATAAGACCCCGATTATGGTCCTATGAGTATACCTCAACCCGCTCACTTTGATTCTCTGCTTACCAGAATCTGATCTCTGCCACAGTAGTTCCCTCCCCTTCAGAGTTCTACTGAGGTAGCACAGGTTAACTTATTAACTGAATGAATACTTACTGTGGTACCACGTTCACAGTCACTGTCATACTTGAATTCTTTATTTTCTGCAGATTGGCTGGCCTTGATAAATTCAGTCTCTGCTCCAAAATAAAGACTACAAGCTGGTATCATGGATCTAGTCCATACTCTTGGTGTAGCTTGTCTTTTCTAGTTTCTAATATTTTACTCCAATGCTTTTGAGGTCATTAGCTCAGACCATCATACCTCAAACAAAACATGCTTTGACTATGGTGAGCTATATTCAGGAGAAAAATATCTGGTGAAAGGTAAAGAATTTGGACATATGACTTATAAATTAAAAAATAGCAATAGGAATAACACATTTATTCATAATCTGAATAGCTGAAACAATGTAAATGTTTAGCAAGACATGTACAAGAAAATGTTTCTATCTTAATTAGAACTTTTTTTTAAGAACTGTCAAATATGTCCCTAATTATTTGTTTTTGAATTTTGATAGTTTTTTTGTTGACTTGACAATTAAAGAAAATTAAGTGGGCATTTGACAGTAATAGCATAGTAGAAAATGTCAATATAATAGTGTTCATTTTGTACATGTAATTATTATAAACAATCTGCAAGGAACTCTGTATTTGTAAGGTTATTCTGTGCATGTTGTTTTGTGCTACATCAGTACACTATTTGCCTGGAGTATACCATGTATTTTGACACTTCTGTTCTTATGGTTAGTTTTCAAGACATGCCTACCAATAGCAGAGGGGCTAGGGCGTTTGCCTTGTACACGGCCGTCCCTGGTTCAATTCCTCTGCCCCTCTTGGAGAGCCCAGCAAGCTACCGAGAGTATCTAGCCCACATGGCAGAGCCTGGCAAGCTACCCCTGGTGTATTTGATATGCCAAAAACAGTAACAACAAGTCTCACAACGGAGACATTTCTGGTGCCCGCTCAGGCAAATCGATGAGCAACAAGATGACAGTGACAGTCTACTGATACTTAAGCCAGAACTAAACACTGTTTTGTCAAGTTGGAGAGTGCAGATATAAAATATTCATCATCCCTTTTCTAAAATAGATTTTTCATGATCTTGAAGAAAATCTAAATTTCAGGTACATTATCTTCTTAATATCTTCCTAATATCTTGTATGAATACTGATCATTTCCTTTGGAAGAATTCTAAGAACTTGTGTGGGAGCGCACGAGCGTGGGTGCCGGGCTTTCGGGGGGCTCTCTCTCACCGCCTGCGTTCTGTACTCGCGAGCTGCTTTCCCACCAGGATGGCCATTGCCACAGGTGGACGAAGGAGGAACAAGGGCCAGGCTGGTTGGTGATCAGCTGCCATTTATTCCATTCTTTCCACATGCCTGTTCCAGTTTCCCTAAGATCCCCATTCCAGTCTCACACTGCCCTTCATTTCTATCTCCTCCCGCTCCTTTGCTAAGTCCTTCATGCTCCATCTCACCGCCTGGCTCTCTCTCTAGTCTCCCTCAACTCTCTGGCAGCAGCAAATACTACTACAACCTCAACCTCAACCACTCTAACCACACCTCTAGCCTCTCCTCACACACACCTCCCTTCAGGAAGCTCAATCAACATATTTAAAGCCTTCCAGACCACTGATAGCCCTCTAGGGCAAAAGAACACTTAAGGTGTGTTTCTCCTCTCCTTAGATCAGTAACTAATTAACATCTTAATTCTACTTCTTAATATTTGTTATTTGTATGGACACAGTAAGGGATACCTATAGGCTTGTAGGGTGGCTTTCCTGGGGACTTCTGCTTATAGATCTCAGACTACAGTGCTCAGTCCAGATTAATCTTTCCTAACCCTAACAGGGTCCCTAAATCTAGTTTTTGCTTTTTGGATCATGACAGCATTTGTCCATGACAATGCTCTTAACATATAGTTAAGTAAGTGCTTGGCATGGTCCATTTCAATGCCAGGATAGCTCACAGATTGCCCTGGGTCCATGCAATCCCTAGTTGGGACTTTGCTTTTGGGGTTCTAGGATGTGAGGGGAACTGAGGCTGCAGTCCAGACAACAGATGTCTGGGAGGTAATATTATCTGAAGCTAATTAACTCCCAAGTTACAAAAACATGTCTTTTTAACTGTCTTCATGTGCCCATACAAACGGTAATAGTGCTGAAGAAATTAACTATGCAAAGGCCATAGAAAAACATAGAAAAAAACAACACTCACAAGTCAACAGAGTCTGATCAGGAGACAAAGGTATTTGACCAGTTGGGGAACAGTGCACAAAGAGAGAGGTCATAGATAAACACAGAGACAGGAGTACTGTGATGGGAACAATCAACAAACCCAAGTTCCCTGGAGCCAGGGAGGAAGGATAAAAAAAAAAGTTTTCCTACAAACTTGAAACCCTATGCCAGAGAATTTAGAGCTCAGGTCTATACCATTTTATTCTTTGTGTGTTTCTAAGCCATATTTTGCAATTAGGCTTCATGATGGGAACAGAGGATGCATTGTAGCACTGTAGTTGCCTCGTTCATCGATTTGCTCGGGCGGGCACCAGTAACGTCTCCATTGTGAGACTTGTTACTGTTTTTGGCATATCGAATACAACACAGGTATCTTGCCAAAATATTCTTGGTAGCTTGCTGGGCTCCCCGAGAAGGATGGAGGAATCGAACCCCGGTCGGCTGCTTATGAGGCAAACATCCTACCTGCTGTGCTATCACTCCAGCCCAGGAACAGAGGATAAAAGTGGGTTTTTTTTGTTTGTTTTCTTTTACATTGCCTTCAGAATGTTTTTTTTTCCTTTTACATTGCTTCAATGTAAACAGCATCTATGACATAAACATTTCACTAAATCAGTGATTGATTTAAGTGTATTGAATTAGACGAGATGTCCCCCTTATGGTTGTATCTTGCTGAGTAAAGAAGTAAGCTCCAATTCTGCAACCCTCACATCTACTTTGGTATTCACTGGACATATGATATCATAGGGCATTAATATTATTTCTCAAGTAGAAATGTCAATATTTTAGAAATAAAAAATCACCATGTAATTCAAAACTGTGTTTTCACAATCTTTAGGGACATGCCCTGCATTTTTTACATGCATAAAACACATCAAAATCCTTTGCAAGTTACACATAAAAGTGTCAAATTGCATCACTAGGTTGAGTAACTTTAGACTTAAAGCCAAATGGTAGTATAAGGCACTGGAAACAGTGGGTATCATAAGTAGAACATAAGAATATGACACATTTATCTTTCAGAAAGGGATACTATAATGCTATTAATAAAAATTATTGATTTTTTTCATTAAAAGTGGGCATTATCTAAAATTGAATTCTCAGCTCCACAAACTAATACTGCAATGGAAACTATAGCCTGGCTTAGAATGCATTACTGATCAAAAGTAGGAACAATGATTATAGCTTTTTATTTCCCTAAATGAGCCTATGGGAAAGAAAACTATGAAGAATCAAACTCTAATAAATCGCTAAAGTTTACATATTAGGGCATTTTATACAGATGCTATTAGTTGTTATGTGGGAAGTGCTTGCTAAAATCCTCCCTCCCTCCCTCCCTGCCTCCCTCCCTCCCTCCCTCCCTGCCTCCCTCCCTCCCTCCCTCCCTCCCTCCCTTCCTTCCTCCCTCCCTACCTCCCTCCCTCCCTCCCTCCCTTTCTTCCTTCCTTCCTCCCTCCCTCCCTCCCTCCCTCCCTCCCTCCCTCCCTTCCTTCCTTCCTTCCTTCCTCCCTCCCTTCCTTCCTTCCTTCCTTCCTTCCTTCCTTCCTTCCTTCCTTCCTTCCTTCCTTCCTTCCTTCCTTCCTTCCTTCCTTCCTTCCTTCCTTCCTTCCTTCCTTCCTTTTGTTTTTGGGGCCACACCCAGCATTGTTCAGGGCTTACTCCTGGGCTCCATGCTCAGGGATCACTTTGGCAGGCCTGGGGATTATAAATGGTGCCTGTAATCAAACCTGAGTGGGCCATGTGCAAAGAAAATGCCCGCGCCCCCCCCCGCCACACACACACACACACACACACACACACACACACATACACACTTTGCTATTGCTCTGGTTCCTCCAAGGGTCCAGTTTTATTCCTCATTCTTGACAGTCGCACCTTCCTCTTGGAATGCTTGGCTTGCAGAACTTACCCTTAGGAATGACTTCTTGCCTTGCTCTTCTGTTTTAATTTTGTGAGGGGAGTTACTGGTTATCTTAATTTCTTTGTATACTTCTTCATGATTTGATTTCTTCTTGTATGTTGATATCAGAATGCTAACCCCCATTCTTTGAATCTGTCACTGTCACTGTCACTGTCATCCCGTTGCTCATCGATTTGTTCGAGCAGGCACCAGTAACGTCTCTCATTGAGAGACTTATTGTTACTGTTTTTGGCATATCCAATACGCATGGGTAGCTTGCCAGGCTCTGCCACACGGGCTCAATACTCTCGATAGCTTGCCAGGCTCTCTGAGAGGGGTGGAGGAATCGAACTCGGGTCGGCCACATGAAAGGTGAATGCCCAACTGCTGTGCTATCGCTCCAGCCCTTTTGAATCTATTCTATGTTATTCTTGCATTGAGATCTCATCCAATTCATGTCTTTAAATATAATCTAGAACATTGACCAGTACACATTTTATCTCATTTGTAGTCTCAATTGCCTCCCATGGGTCTAATTAGTATATTGAAATTATATCTCAAATTGAATTAATGCTTGATGCCCCAAACCATTTTTTACCTCATGTAATGACAAATAGAATATTCTAGGGGCTCAGGCCCCAGATTTTGATATCGTCTTAGACTTCTTTCAAACTTTTCATCATTTAAACACCAGAATATACTACAAATCTGAACATTTATCATCATTATCACTATACTTGTCTTTATTCCAAACACTATTTTCTGTTTTTGGTTAGGCATTCAAAATAGTCTATTCACATGGGATTTCATTTCAACATTTGTATTATTCTTTAGACACTAATAAATTGATAATTTTATCTTTTTAATTGTGTAGAATTTTTAGGAATTCAATAATTGACCCCAATTTTATTCCATTTACGTTCTTTTTGTTGTGGTAGTTACACTGGTAGTACTCATGGTCCCATATGATGCTGGAATTTAAGCCAGGGCTAAAGTTAAGGAAGACTATATTACTTGTGTAGTACTTATAACCAGGAGTGGAAAACGAAAAAGTCACCTTGGAAAACACTACAGAACATTTAATTTTTGATGTTAAAGATTATATTGATCATATAATATATACATATATAGTGCTTGTGCATAATTATTGTAGAGCTCTTTCTACAAAAAGGAAACAATATAACAACAGATTTTATATCTTAATTATCAAAAGTCTTATAGTTACCATAAGTATGTTTTATTTTATAGGACAGACTCTAAATGGTATTTCATATTGTTTTATCACTTTTTGATGAATCCTTAAAACAAAACCAGACTAAAGTATTTGTGTAACTCAGAAAATTCTTATGGTTGAAATATTCTGACACACATAAAAAACTTTGTCACAATGTCTAATCTTTGTAGACTATATGAAAGAGTAAAGTATGCTACTACTGTCTATATGTTTTGGAAATCTTTAGAGAAAAGCAAACAGATGTCTAGGTCTAACTTGAATGGAGACTGGCTCTACATAAAATATTCATTTTATTTCCTTAATCTTGTATCTGCTGTTCATTTAAACAAATATATTTGTACATGTGGAATTTTAATTAGCAAGAACAAGTGAGGATACTACCATGCTTGAGCAGATTTTGCAGACTGCAGAGGATTAATTTTTCTCACTCTGCACCAGGAATTTTTTATTCAGAAATTCCTTTTAAGTAGCCCCAAAAAGGCATCAAATAAATAACTGGCTTCCTAAGATTGAACTTGACTGAAGAGATTAAGGCTAGAAATGGAACTCACTTGAATAAAGATGTTATTTAAAAGCAATGAGCTGGAGGACCATAACATATGGGATAAGAGACACCCTTGACTGTGTCTTGGAGCTACTGGCATTTAAAGACCAGAAAGAGGAAAAGTATACAGGAGCATGTAGTGTTATGGAAGAGAATTGTTTTGTTTTGTTTTTCTTTTTACTTATTTTCTTAATAGGTGGGGAATTTTAAAGCATTTTTAGGAGCAAGGTAAAATGAACAAGTGTGGAAACTGAAACCAAGTAAGATGAACCTCTATTTTGGTGGAGTCTACAATATTGCAAGGGAGAAAGAACACATCCAATGACAAATAATAATTATCTGGCAAGAATGAAGACTTGAAAGAAACAAGCTCAAAAATACTACTTCCTTACGGTATTATTTAATGACATCTTTGGCTGTCATTTTTCCTTTAAGTTTTGACTTCACACACTACATGTCTCTGATTGGAATAGTTAGCAAACAACTCATGTCAGTACTAGGATTGCTTCTTCAGATACTATTGCTACTCATAGTGTTAAAACATGATTTTTTACCTCCATCTTCTAATATTGACAATTTGACAAGATTTTGATAAAGATTTCTCTTTAGCATGAGTGAAAGATAACTCATTGCACTCAAGTAGTTCACCAGTATACATGCAATTATTATCTCTTGAGGTTTAAAGCATTTAGTTATTAAGAATGGCATTCCACATGGAAAATACACTAGTGAGGAGGTGAAGTGGGTATAGAAGCTTAATATTTTTTGGAAGCAGCCAAGCACAGCAAACAGCAGGCGAGCATTGTAACATTCCCAGGAGTTAGAAACACATAAAGCAGATTGATATTTTTAAGAGAAAGTTACAGTGCTGTTATTAAGCAGATGTGCTATTTTTAAAAATCTTCATATGTATGTAAGTATATCTATCAAATAGTAAAGCAGTTTAAAAGTTATTGTACATAAATTCACAACTTTAGCTTTGACATAGTAAAACTTAAAGAGTTGTGTCTGCTATAGTCATCATGTATATTAGGAAGTGTATTACTATGTAAAATATATTATACAATCAAATTATCACAGCCCTAAATATACACTAGTACATTTTTGAGAATGGCAATTCTATGACTTATAATAAGGAACGACTAGTAGTTTGAAGTTAGGGAGAACGGAACATAGTGTTTTTTTTAATAAGTCTTAAGAGTTCATAGGATTTTGCAATATCATTTAATCACTGGAATTGTGTATAAACTGATTCCATTGACAAATTGAATATTTTCTCTGCTTGATGTTTAGCTTTTCTCCAACAAAGTGAATGATTCATATATGTTTAACTAATTATTATATGAGCACATGCCCAAAGAGTCATGTGCTCTCATTTCACTCTCAGATGCCATAGTGTGATGTTACAGTTGAGAGAGAAATGACAACAATATGACTCACATTCATTTTGCATTTGCTTCCTGTCTAACCCTTTTGTAGGTTATATCACTTAAAATTTTTCACAATATCGAATAGTCTTCCTCTCTTCATATTAAATATTTTTCCTGGCGATGGCTTTCTTTCATATCTGAATCCTCACAGTTTTTTCTCAGTACATCATTGGTCAGCATCATATCTTTGAAAAGGTAGCAAACCAGACAACAGATGCTATGTCTGACAATGTTTCCCTAACTCCATTAAAGGTGGAGGATCACCAGGGGTAGGGCACACCTGTTGGAGTCTTACAAACCTGACATTAGTCAACAGGAATTAGTCCAACCTTCAGCAATTAAAAAGCACAGAATCCAATAAGGTGAATGCCAATTTGGACATCAAAGCTATGTTTTGTGGGGTTTGAGGTCGGGGTGTCAGGCGGGAGGGGGTAGAAGGGGGGTCAAGAATTTTTGGTACTTAGAATTCCTATTAGCATTCAATTATGTTGGCAAGCTTGTTTGAAGGGCCACAATGGATATATTCAGTTGCATCATTCTTAATTCCTGTCCCCTGATATCAGAGTAACCCAGAACCTCATCTCTTTAGTCACAGAATTGAATATTCTGATGGCTGGTCCCCCAAACACCCACAGTGCTTGGAAGAATCAATCTCTACCTCCTGAGAATAAATGCCTCAAGTTCCATGATATGTAATATATATACACAAAATAAAGGAATAGATTGTATCCACTGAAAACCCTTAGACTTTCACCAGAGAAATGAATTGGTAGATCGCTATTGTGTTGCGTGTGATAAAACTGTATCCCTAAATTTTATGTATATGCGCACTCTTGTAAGCCAATGTTATCTCAAAAAATTCATTTTAAATAATGAATTTTAAAAGGAACAAGTTACATGTGTTTTCAAAGTATAAGTTGAAACATTTTTAGAAAAATACACATATTTGGAGAATGTTAAAGAAATGTAAAAAAATCAGCTAGAATTTTAGTTTCTTATAGTATGAAAATTAAATTGGAATGAATTTTTAAAAACACTATAGATAATTTGTTGGAGTCCTTCAGGATATTGGTTTTGCATCCAACTTCATTGTTTTTTCTCTGTTTAGGTTTGGGGACCACACTAAACTTGCTTACAGGAGCATATCGGAAGCGGAGGACCAGACCGCCTTCAATGGTATGTGAGGCAACCACCTTATCCTTTGTAATAGAACTCCTTTATCCTTGCAACCAACTTTAAACACATGCATCAAAAGATGTGGGATACCATGCATATAACAGATGACCCCACTCTCCTGTGAGAGAAAACAAGGGAATAACCAGTAGTAAACAGTGACATATCCTGACCTTGTATTACAGAACTTCTTAAGCACAGGAGGTAGAAAGTGAAAATTGTAGAGTAATTGAAATTAGGGCTGTAACTGAGGGTAATGGGCAAGTTGGTGATGCACAGTAACTTTGTAAATCGATGCTATAAACTTTAATGCTATTGTAAAAATTCCACCTAAACTATAAGTAAAAATATATATATATATATATACTTAAACCATAATAACATTTTTGAAAACAAAAAAGGTTGTGGAATAATCTTGATATCTACATTATTTACCAAAATCCAGAATGTTTGAATCAGTTTCTACATGTCATAAAAAAGAAATAGTTATAGACTTAAAAGATAAAGGTCACATAACAATAGACTTAAGCAAGATTTTTTAAAAAGTATTAAAAGAGAGTATGGATCCCACACGGCAGAGCCTGGCAAGCTACCTGTGCATATTGGATATGCCAAAAGCAGTAACAATAAGTCTCTCAATGAGAGACATTACTTGTGCCCACTTGAACAAATCGATGAGCGACGGAATGACAGTGACAGTGACAGTGATTAAAAAATACACAAAGTTATGTTCATGAGCTATACTCCTTGATTTTGTAGCTTATACTTGCCAAGAAACACATACCTCTGTATATTTCATATAATGGTTTATTGTAAATTCACAAAGTAATCCTCGGGGGCTGCAGCACATGTGTGTCTTTGGTGGCCCTGAGCCACCTCCCCGTCTTCCCACCTCCCCAGAGGCCCCAACAGAGACACAGAGAGCGGGGAGACAGGGAGCCTGGGAACCACAATCTGATGGTGAAAATGGCCTGTTTAGCACAGTTGCTAGCATTCTTATAGAACACCTGAAGGGAGTTTGAGATAAGGACAGGTATGATTGGTCATTTACATAGTTAAACAATTGGCAGAGAAAATTCTCTTGGGGAGATCAACTCAAGAAGACACTTTGTCTCCCAGGGATATCTACATGGCTTTTATCTTTCCTTCTAGTTGTATTAATTATCAATACTTGCAGCTGTTTGGATTAACACAGTAAGAGACAAAGATTCCAACACTTAGTTCTCTGGGCTCTGAGAGCAACCAAGACTTTTACCGTAAATCCCAGACTGAGTCTTCAGGCCAGTTCAGTTTGTCCTTCCCCATGGGGGTCCTGTCTCTTAGATTGTAACAGTTTGCATCAAGACATTTATGCTTTCTAGAATGTCCCATTTCGATGCCCGGTAGTTTTGCCACTCGCCCCGGTTCCATCCCAGACCCACGGTGGAACCTCCCTTTTTGGGGTGTTAGGAACTACAGAAATTGAAGCCTCAGTCAAATAGTTATGACCAAGTAATTATGCCCAGGAGTAGACATATTTCAGTGTCAATCGACTCCCAACATATTAGGAGCATAGCATTAATGGTCTTTCTGTGTTTAACCAAAGAACATTGTTCTATAGTAAAATATAAAAAGACTATAGGGGAAGTAGAAAAGCAGGTACAAACATACAAAACTTCAAATTCAAAGCAGTACAAACACAAGTTCAGAATTACGAGAAAGTTTTGGCTTACAAGTAATCAAGACTGACTTGGGGAACTGTGACAATGAGAAGTAAAATACAAGAGAAAGGTTAAAGATAATCTTGACGTTAGGAATGCTAGCAAGGGCATATTAAACCTCTCTGGGTTTAATATGGGTTTAATACAAGAAAGGGGACAATGGACTGATGAAACCTAAAGCACTTAGGGCTAATTTCCAACACAAAGGAAAGGTCTAAGATAGACTTTAACCAAATTTGGGATGTTAGCAAGGGCATGGTAAGCTTCTCTGGGAGGAGGAAAGGGGCACTTCACAGGTGAAGCCTAAAACACTTAGGGTTGATATCCAACAGTTTATTATAGGAGTAAAAAGCGGTTTTGTTGAAATACAAGCTAGAGTAAAACTATTTGAAAAGGACATTCTTTTTGTGTTTATCTAATTGTGTTAAGCATCAATGATATTTAACTCTCAGTTTCAATGTTGTGCTTTGATAGGTTTGTACATTATATCATTTTCAGTATTTTTAACAATGTTGCATGGTAATGATTTTTCTGGTTTGTCATCATTGTGGTTGTCTTGTTTGTTTACCACACAGATACCTACTGAGAGCTTCACAGTGAGCATGTGCTTTGGAAGACACACTTCAAAGTTAGTATCTTAGTGAACAAAAAAAAAGAATCAAAATTTATCCACTTGAAAGAAAATAATGACAGTACTTCTCAAAATCCCCCTGTGGTGATTGAAAATAAAGACTGAAAAGAGAAAATATTTAGAAGTCAAATACAGGAAAGCATGCATTATAAAGTATTGTTTTTAAGAGACAGTGAGATGAAATGGCATTGTATGTAGCACTAGAATTGTATCAAAATTAGAATTCTCTAATGAGATTAAGAAATAGAACAGTTCCAGCTTGACAAATGATATTATGTTCATAGATTTGCTTTATCATTCTTTGGCCAGAAATTATACAACATGACATAAAAATGATTCTAAATAGTTTACCTTCTAAATCACCTAATGGGCCCATATATTGATATTTCATAATATAATGACATAAGTCATTACATATGTAGACTTAATGATAAATGAAGTGACTCCGAAATAAAAGTATTATTATCTTTAAGGCTAACAAATGGACTGAAGCGATAGCACAGCAGGTAGGGCATTTGCCTTGTACACGACCGACCCGGGTTTGATTCTTCCCTCCCTCTTGGAGATTCCAACAAGCTACCGAGAGTATCTTGCCTGCATGGAAGAGCCTGGCAAGCTACCCGTGGTGTATTCTATATGCCAAAACCAGTAACAACAACTCTCCAATGGAGACGTTACTGATGCCCGCTTGAGCAAATTGATGAACAACAGAACAATGGTGCTATAGTTCTAAGGCTAACAGATATAACAGGGAAGAAAAATTCCTTTTCGTTTCTTGCTCATAATTCTTAAAAATCAACTAATCAATGGTAACCTTGGTCTTTTCTTCTTGATGTATACACCTACCTTCACATTTAAGTTTTCCATGCTATTGATTATTGAGTGGGAGAGGGGGTGTGTAAAAAATGTTGTTCTATCATTGTGATGGAAAAGTAGGTGCTAAGTTAATGGATTGGTTTTATTTTTTGTGAAAAAACTAGTTTAACATTCCGCCCAATACAATAATTGTCCACAAAATTTTCAAAAATACTTTCCTGAACTTTTCCAAGAATAAGGAGTTCACTGTGGTAAAGAAACTCGTTTCATTCTATGGGGAAATATTTCATACCTTAAATAAATTTGCTCTTCCAGGTATTTCATTCATTTATCTTGTGATTTCTGAATTTGGAGAGATCTGATATTTTCTTACTACTTATAACTAGCTTTCAAGGATATCTGTGCTTTTTTCTCAGTTGACTCTTCCTCTTTCACAGAATAGACTTTATTCAGCTGCACAGCTTCAGGCTTCTGAACTGAGTTTTTAACCAGACTCCTCCTTTTCTCAACTGGTTGTCCTTCAGTTCATCCTGTCAAACTCCACACCTCAATTTACTATTTTAGAATGAGGATAATTGGCTGTGCATTTCATCCTGGGGTTGTTGTTTGAATTAATTGATATTTACAGAACATGTTACATCTACACAATGGAATACTATGCAGCTGTTAGAAGAGATAACTGTATCACTATAATTCCATTGATCATCTATTTGCTCTAACAGGTGCCAGTAACATCTCCATTCGTCCTAGCCCTGAGATTTTAGCAGCCTTCTCTTTGCTTGTTTTTCCCAGTGGTACCTCGTTGGAGGCTCTTTCAGGGTAAGGGGAATGAGACCCATCATTGCTACTGTATTTGGCATATCAAATATGCCACGAAGAGCTTGCCAGCCTTTGCCATGTGGGGAAAATGCTCTCAGTACCTTGCCAGTTTCTCTGAGAGGGAGAACTAGGCTATAAGAGGGTGTGGCCGCACACTTCCGGGAGGGTTGTTTTATACTTTTTGGATCTTGGCTGTTGATGAAATTACTCAGTGCCAGGCGCAGTTAGGAGAGATGAAGTCATGAAATTTGCTTATAAATGGATAATTATAATTTGCTTATAAATGGATAGACATGGAGAGTATCATGCTAAGTGAAATGAATCAGAAAGAGAGTGACAGACATAGAAGGCTGCATTCATTTGTGAAGTATAGAATATATATATGTATATTTGTACATGTATACATATATACATGCTATATATACATATATGTGTATATATATATATATATATATATATATATATATATATATATAAACATGAGGCTGACACCCAAAGACCGTAGATACAAGGCCCAGGAGGATTTCCACATAGCTGGAAGCCTGACTCATGAGCAGAGGAGAGTAGGCAGATGGAACAGAGAAGGGATCACTACAAAAATTAATGTAGTGACTGGAGGAATCAGTCGTGATGGGAGATGTGTGCCCAAAGTAGATAATGGACCAAACATGATGACCTCTCTGTCTGTGTTGCAAACCATGATGCCCAAAGGTATAGAGAAAGTATGCGGAATATTTTCTGCCATAGAGGCAGGGGGAGGGTGGGAAAAGGGGGTATACCGGGGATATTGGTGGTGGGGAATGTGCACTGGTCGAGAGATGGGTGTTTGATCATTGTATGATTGTAACCCAAAAATGAAAGCTTGTAACTATCTCACGGTGAGTCAATAAAATTTAAATAAAATAAAATAAAATGATATTAACAAAACTTAACTTGTCTCTGACACAGTGCACAAACTTGAGAAATGTTAGCTCCTGTGATTTAATTTAGTTCTTATTTCTCTCAACTATATTTATATATTTTTATTTTTGCTTAAATACAAAATTACATTTAAAACTTCTAATTCATGGGGTCAAGTTCAGCATGTAAGGTGCTCTCCTGCAGGCAGCCAATCCTTGCCATCACATATGGACCCCTCATACAGTCAGATGTTTCTCTGATCACAAAAGTAAACCCTGTGCACTGTCATGTGTACATATCCCCCATAAATCATTCTTTATTCCCCATCTATCTTTGTTCAGTCATAAAATTCATATGATAATTTTAATACATCAAAAATCAAATTATACTTGTTGTTAGTCTTTAATAGTTCTTAGTAATATATTTTATTCTAGCTTCACAGACTGATTTGAAATGATTTAATATTGTGTGCTCAAAGAATGGTGAAAGTTGATGTTAAGGATATAGTTTTCTGTTCATCAAGTATATAGTTTCCAGAATACATTTAATTTTTATTTTATTAAATGTAACAAATATGTCTACCTCCAGACTTCTGTCAGTTTTATCTTTCAGAATTATTTAGAGGATTATTATTACTACTAAATTAAAATTATTCAGATCATATTTGCAGTAACAGGATAAATATATTGAAATACAAGTAGTATTGAATAGATTATATTGACCAATAATTATTACATTATAAAAAACATATATTATGACTAAATTTTTATTAGACAAGTTCAGTGAAGTATTTTCTAAAAGTAAAATATGTTAAAGTCAAATGTTAGCTAAAACCTATCATTTTTGAATAATCTCAAATTTTATCAGCATTCATTTATTCTTTTGACTAATTACCTCAAATTTTGGTTTACTTATTCTTTTCTTGATTGTATTATTTTCTTTAGAATTGCCCAGAGATGAAGATCATCCCCCCTCTATTGCATTAACATTTTCTACTCAAGGGCTGATTGCAATATTATGCAAAATAGAACTCACCAAAAATAGTTGAAAGGCAGAGAGGGCACTAAATAATTTACCACAGATTATTCCAGATGTGGGAAGCATCTATTGAAATGCCAAATGCTGGGTTTTGAATGTCCTATTAATATATATTTAGTAGGTTGATGAGGGATATTATAGTATAAATTGTGAATTGTTTGCTGTATTCTTCTACTTCAGTTCTAATTACAATGTAGTCAACTCTTGATTATCCATTGTAATGGAGGAATGAATAGTAGAGGTAAACAAAATACACTGATTTTTTTCCAGTTTTTAAATAATCCAATAATTTCTTTCTTCCCACCATAACCTTTATCTGTCCTCTGCATCTTTTACCTGCTACACATATTTAACAAAAAAAATAATAATAAAATTAAACCAAAGTCAATAACAGATTTGCTTGCTAAACCTAACACTTGATAATCACTGCCAGAATTTTGAAGATATCATCTGATACTTTTATGTCCTGCAAATACATGAAGCTTTGAAGTACTAAATAAAAATATTTGAGTTACAATTCCATTCAATTTTTTTGTTTGCCCATTTTAACAAATGAAATTAATTTTGGTGTATTTGTGTCCCCAATCTTCCTTTTTGTCATTTGGTTTAGGTGACCAAATGGAGAGCAAGCCTATACTCCCGCTCTTGGAAATAAGCCAATATAAGCGAAATAATTTATTTTGTTTTGTTTTGGAGGTGGGAGAGGAAACCCAGTGGAGATCTGAGATCATTTCTGGTGATGCTCGGGGACCATATATGGTACCAGGGACTGAAGCCAGGTTGCTGTGCACAAAACATCTACCCTTCCCCTTGCATAATCTTTCTAAATCCAAGGCCTAAAGGGGTTAATTTGTTGACACAGAGATGTCCCAGCAGTTGCTCACCCTTGAATATGGCTTAATGAAAACAAATTGCAGTGCTGGTATCAGCGTGTTAAAGGAAGCAGAATAAATGTAAAGATATTCATACCTTTTTTACTTTATGAGCTAGATGGGCTCTAAGAGTAAGAAATATCCACAAGCTAAGAGTTTTTTTTTTTCTTTTTGAGTCATGCCCGGCGATGCACAGGGGTCACTCCTGGCTCTGCACTCAGGAATTACCCTTGACGGTGCTCAGGGGACCATATGGGATGCTGGGAATCAAACCCGGGTCGGCCACGTGCAAGGCAAACACCCTACCCGCTGTGCTATCGCTCCAGCCACACAAGCTAATATTTTAATACAAATATTTTTTAAGGATTAATTCCAGGGATTTGGCAAGCCTCTTTAATAGCTGAGAGAGCCCAGACAAGCAAGAAGGGTTCAGAATCCAGTCAAGTGTTGAAACCTGCTAGTATTTCTGAGAACTGAGTACCATTATTCCAGACCTTGCAATTTCTGGACATTTGCCAGCAATGTTGGCATCATAAAATAGACTGTGGTATAAGAATAGTTATGACAAAATTTGCAAAGGCTGCAAATCTTTCCTTCATTTTTATATTTTCTTTGAGTCAATTACTAATACATACCCATCAACATAAGACCATTTCTTAGGCCCGTATGGAGGTAAAGAGAAAGAAAATTCAATATTCTTTATACTGATATGAATAATTAAGCTTTTTGCAAAATAAGCGACATCTTAAATTCCAAGTGATGCTTACATTAACATAGCATGTTTATAACAGATTGGTTGAGACCTGAGGCTTCACCAAACAAAATAAGTTAGTGGCAGAAGCACGCTACATATATGTTTCCATTTGTATGTTGTCACTGTAAGCGACATTGTATGAGTTGGGAATAGTAAAGCAGTTGTGAAGCTCTGTGATTAAAATTAGAGTAATTAAATTGGCTTCATGATTTTGTTCTGCAGGATAAGTAAGTTTTAGAGATCTGTATGGGATAGTGCTGTTCACCAACAATATAATATGATGTCCTTAAAAATTAATAAGGAATAGATCTCATGTTCAGTAAATTTGTACACACATGTAAAGTATTAAAGAAACGTTTTGGATACTACCTGGATTGTGGTGAAGACTTGATAGCCATGGACTTTTGTTCAGATCATTATATTATAGACATTGACTATTTTGCAGGCTTCAAACCTGTTCTAAACTAAAACAAAAATCCATTGAAAGAACCCCATCAATAACTATGTACAAGTCTACCAAGAATTGGAGAGCATATGCTAAGTCTAGACCATGTCCTTGCGTAGAGCAGAAGGGCACTCCACTACCACATTGAAAAATGCCTCTGAGCAGAGAAAGAGAAATCTGTAGAGATTTGAACAAAAACATCACAACATGCCAACATACATCAAGCTGAGTAATAAATACAGTGTCACTAGGAACAAACTATGCAAAAATGGCATTTATATAAATATTTTGTCTTAAAATTAAATTTTCTTTACCAAATTTACATTTAATAGATAAAAAAGCAAAATTGAAATCTGTAATACTCAAAAATTTATGAAGAATCTGATAATTTAGGATAGAGACACAGGACTGGGTTTACAGTTTTTGCCTTGCATGTAGCTGACTCTTGTTCCACCCTCAGTACTGTATACTGTTCCCCAAGCACAATCAGTAATGATCCCTGAGCACAGAGGCAAGTGAAAGCTGGGCAAGGCCCCAAATTTATTTTAAGAGGATGTTAACGCTAAGTATTAGGATATCCCCCCCCCCAAAAAAAGGCACATGCTACATGGTGATATCAGGTTTTTCTTTATATTTTGGATATGTGCATTTTTCTGGAAGGACACATTTAAGTGGTCTTAGTTATTTGGCCTATATAAAATTGTCTTTCCCTTCAATTTGGACAAATAATTAAGTTACTATACTCACATAATGTTGAGAAGTATTTTTGTATACTTTATACATTTGTTTGGAGAAAAAAAGTTTTAGATATAACTTGAGATTTGAAGCAAGGAAAAGTAAGCCTTAATAATTCCACAAGAACTATGTTTCTGGCTTCTCCAAGAATGTGATTTCCAGTGTGTAAGTAATTTTTGCTTACTTTTCATGATTCATTTTTTTAAGTAGAGCATTTTTAAGTAGTGAATTTGAATATACTTAAAAATTCAGTTTTAAGTAGTTTAATTATATTTTTATATTGAATCACTGTGGGATGCAGTTACAAAGGTTTCATGACTGAGTTTCAATCATACAGTGATCAAACACCTATCCTCCACCAGTATACATTTTCTACCAACAATGTCCCCAGTCACCTGCATCACCCTACCCCCTGCCTCTATGGCAGACACTTTCCTTCTTACCCTTTCTCCACTTTGAGGCATTATGGTTTGCAGTGCAGATACTTAGCGGCCATCATGTTTGTTTCTTTGTAATAGACTCATTTTTAAGTAGAGCAAATATAGTTTTATATGTGTGGTGCTTCTCAATTTACTTTGGCAGAATGTCTGGATCCTGCCACTGGTAAACCATGATCCCTCCTGCCTATACATAGGATTCTTGTAATGCTGTTCTACTGACTATTTATCAAGCTATATTTTCACAGGGAATTACCTACTATCTTGATTTGTAAAACTAGATAAACATGTTTACTGAGATGGCTTTGGATTATAACATTGTACATGTTTCAAGTACACTGACATGTACTAAATAGTGATCAGCACCAACGTCTATTTCTCAAAATTCATTATCTTTTACTCCCTGCTGCTTTTAATTCTGGTTAATCACTCTTCTATTCTCATACTATTAATTTGGTTTTCTTGTTTATTTGTTTATTTATTTCTTTGTGTCCCCCATACGTAAAAATCATACATTTTTTCTAATTCTCTCTGATTTATTTCACTTAACACCTTTCCCTTAAGGATCATTCATATTGTTGAAATTAGCAGGATTTAATCTTTTTAATAATTGAGTCAAATTCCATTATTTATACATATACCACAACTTCTTTATCTTCTCATCAATTGATGGGAACACATATTACTTTCATGTATTTTTTATTCTAAATAACGCTGTAATGTACATAAATCTTTCCACACTAATGTTTTCATATACTTCAGGCAATATAACGTGGAATAATGGTTATTTAATAATTTCAATTTTATCCTGTTGGACATATCTTCAAATTCTTTTCTTGTAATGGCTGCTTTACTTGTTAATCCCTATAAGTGTTGCTTATTCTTATGAGCATTAAGTGAGAAATTGGTTAATTCCATTTTTTCCCCCACTGTGGGAATCTATAATATTTGCTATTAAGGCAGAGCCAGTCAGTAGTAGAGTAGGACCTGTCCTTAGGAATTAATATAAACATTCTCAGTAAAAAAATGATTAGATTTGGGAGTTATATGGGAGCCCTAACTCATCTTGGTGGATAAAAACCATCATTATTATCATGATTTTGTGTTTTCTAAAGTTTCTTAGTAGATAAACAGTGCATTGCAAAGTTCATGGAATTTTAAGAGTGATTTGTATGTAGACATTTGATGTTTAAATGTATCCTTAACAAGTGATAATAACAAATAAGTAGATTAAGCCTAGTTTAATAAACCCTAGTTTCAATGGAGGTTCTATGAGAAGAGAACCAGCTTTCAGGAGGCAAAAGGGCAATTGTATAGCCGCAAGAACAGACAAACCTTGTGGCAGGCATTTACTTGGTGGTAACAGTGGAGTAGAAAAGCATTTAAAATGTCTGATACGAGATCAAGAATCTTATGAAATAAAAACACACAGTTGTCAGCTAAAATACAAGGTACTAAATTAATTGTGAATTTCAGATAGTGATTAATTTGGGGCATACATACACTAAAACATTATTTGTACTTTGGTGAAATTTTAAATTTCAACTCTGCATTTTTATTTGAAATTCTGACAATTTCTTTTGGATAAAATGCTGGTAGTCTCCTGGAAAGAGGAAAAAAGGGAAAAAAAATCACTCAGTCTATAAACCTTAAATTTATCTGCTTAAAAATTCATGGCTCCTGGTAGGAATGGGGAAAGCTTTCTTTGTCAGTAACTTGTGTGAACTAAAAAATAATGAGACACAAATCTGTTTGTTTTTCACAGTCTCTGTATTGTTACTCTCACTGTCATTCTAGATCAATTCAGCTTGGCTCCCACAGAAACCATTTAAATATGAAATTACTCATCTATTATATACACACATATTAACCTATTTGTAATCACATTGCAAGGAATGCTTAGTGACCCTCTGTGCCTATTAAGAGGAGGAGAAGTATTCCACTCTATTTGCCTTCACATGAGTATGGTTACTAATTATATTTGAATACATAACTGTGACTTTTATTTCATCTCTTGATACCTAATTTTATCAATATTTTGCAGACAGTTAAAATTGGTTTAGCATTTCATCATCTATGACTTTCTTCTCAAAGGCAGACCAGGGGCTATTATTGGATTAACTTGCTCTCCTTTATTAAAAATAGGGGCCACACCCGATATTACTGCACAATTCTAGGTGTATTACAGGGAATCAAACTCAGGACCTCACTTAAATCTACATGGTCTCTCATGTTTTGACCATATTCCTTATCTATGCTCTTTTACCATTTGCTTGTTTTATCAGATAAATTTCCATTTATTGCTATTTATTGCTAGATTCCATTTGTTTTATTTGTTCTTAGAACACCTCGGTGCCCCTCCCAGAGTCTCAGCTTATCATGTTGGTCATTCAATGTCAGGTCCTGAATGTGAACTTCTGCTTGGGTTCTGTGGTGCTTGGAAGTTTTCAGGGCTACACCTGGTATTATCAGGGGACCCTATGTACTACAAGAGATCAAACTAGGGTCAACAATGCCAGTCAAGATCCATAACCATTGAACCATCTCTCCAGCTCCTGTTCACTTTCAATATGTCTTTACTAACTGCAATCTAAGGTCCTGGATTATTGTTAGCATTTTTGTGAAACCAGTCTATAAGCAGCTGAAAAAAATCATAGCCTTCACTTTCACATAGCAATTAGTTGTAAACTGAATTAACAGAGAGTAGATAAATTAATTTTGCAAATTAAGTATCAAGATGTTCACTCTGAAAGAGTTTTTACAATTCCTAAATACTTCTTTGTTTCATTACTATTGATTAGCACACCAAAGAGAACAGAAAGGGAAAAATCACCAGCTTGATTTAATTTATCATGTTTTCTATTAATTTAATTTTAAATGATGAATTATTGTATATCTTGATTACTAAGTGTATTAATGACCTAGAGAATTTTTGTCTCAGTCACGAACTGTGCTTAGCTTCTGAGTTTCACCTTAGTCAAGTCTTCACATTGATGAAGATGGAGGCTCAATAGTAGGCTTGAGATGAATTTAAAATTAAGTGAATAATTTGGGAAAGACAACACTTATGTATATTTTGTACACAAGTTGATAATGTAGAACATCTCTTATGGGTGACCTCCACTACTAACTTGGTATTTGTTACTTTTTATACCTAACTTGGCTTCATACTAATTTGAAACCAGTCTGAAATTTTTCAACTAATGCATAATTTATCAATGTCATCATGATTAAATAAAAATAAGCATTTTATCAGAAATAGACCCATTAAAAATAACTGCAGACTGTCTGTAAAAAGCCAGAGAAGCATCACTTTTTAAAAAATTTTTGTTTATCAGAGGGCTATTTGAATTGTTATGTCCTATACATATGCTATATGGACAATATAGCAATATAATTGCTATATCATCTGTCTTTTATAAATAGCCACAAGTTTTTGCTTTTGCTGACTAGTATACTCTATTCTTTTTAAAAAATAAATATCACTGGCTTACAATATTATGGATATTCAGAAGGTATAATTTGACACATTTTTGTGTTTCTAATACCTCACCATATCACCAAAATTCCAATCCACCAAGATGAGTCCTGTACTCATTTCTTCCTCTCTCCGATTCCTTTCATCAATTAAAAGCATCAGTCCCTCTGAGAATTTTTTCCAGTGAACTAAATTTTTTAAAAAGCAGAATTAAATACTTTCTTAATTTTTCATTGTACTTCCATAGTCTCCTTTGAATTTTTTGAGAAGTAGGTGAATTTCACTACAATGGATTTCAAAAACCATACAATCATCACAAAAATGAGATCTGTGTGGAGTAAGCCAAATTATAGTTCTAAAGAGATTGCTGATTATTTACAAATCAGGAAAGAAATCAGTGCTGCCAGTAATATGAAAAAAGTGGAGAGTGTGGTTGGTCTGTGGTTTGCTAGGACAAAATGGCAACAGGAACCAAATGATGACTGGCTGATGAGACAGGTGACATTTCCAGAATCAGGGATCATGCTGTTCCCAGTGTGGAAGTCATGACCTTTGTCCCACCTGGCAACAGGAAGCCACCAGACTCCATCCATGCTTTCTCTTATCCATCCCTACAAACACACCAGTTCCACTGGTCTTTGTTCCCTTCTCCCCTTTTCCTGCCCAAGACAACTCAAAAGCCCCCTTAGTCTCTTCCAGGGTGGGACTCTACCCCAGCATCACTGTAGGATCATAGAATCTGCCCCCTCCACCCTGCCCCCCCAGCACAACTCAATAAACTTCTCCTAGTTCCTTAATTTTATTGTTTCTGTCCCTCTGTGCCGGACAAAGTTCCCATATCTATCAGTCAGGAAATTTAATGAAACAATTTCCTGTGTTAAATATTCTATATTCAGGACCAGAGAGAGAGGGTATAGGAGATAAGGGGCTTGGCTTGCATGTGAACTGGTTTTACTTGCCACTGTGAGTGCGAAAATGATGCCATGGCAAAGTGTCGCTAACATTAAGTCTCAGCTAAGCCTCAGTTTCTGTTTCCTCAAAGCATGACTTGCAGTTTCTGTTAAACTTTCAGTTGAGTAACTTGCCAAGACAAGGAATTGGGCAGTTGGGTGTGGCCAGTCAAGAGGGGTCACTGAATCCTCCTTAGAAACTGTTACTAACCATTGCCTAATTTCTGACCACCATTGTAATAGGGCCAAAGCTAAAAATAGATCAGTATATAAGTTGCCTCTTAACTCTGAACCCTATATAAACTGCTTGTGATGTGGAATCGGGGTCCTTGTTAAGACTCCTCTGTGTTGGATGAGACTTGGACCCTAGCTCAAGCTAGCGCTGCCTCGGGCTAGTAATAAAGTCCCTTTGCTTTTGCATTATAGTGTGGGGACTTGTTCTCCAATTGGGGATCTGAAACTTGGGCACAATACCACCACTGCATATAATCCCCAAGTACTACCATGGTACCATGAATAGTCCCTAAACCCCTTTTGCATCATTCTTAAGTCTCCTCAAAATAAATAAAAAGTATATTAAGCATACTTGAAACAATTAAGAGGGCATATGCACAAATAAACTGAAGAGAAATCTTCTATTTCTTTCTTTATTTATTTTATTTTTGGGTGACACTGGCAATACACAGATGTCAGTCCTGGCTCTGTGCTCAGGAATTACCCTTTGCGTGCTCAGGGAACTATATGGGATGCTGGGAATCAAACAAGGGTCAGCCATGTGCAAGGCAAACGCCCTACCTGCTGTGCTATCTCTCCAGCCCCCAAAAAGCTTCTATTTCAAATACTTAAAAATCTTGTGTAGAGGGTAAGGTGCTTGCCTTTTACACAGCTCACCCATGTTTAATCCATGGCACTCTTTATGCATCCCCCAGACCCTGCCAGGAGTGATCCCTATGCCCAAGCCAAAATGGGTCTTGAACAGCATTTAGTGTGTTCAGGTAGATAAGAAAGGCCCCTCCCAAGGCAAAGGAGGTGAATTTCCTGGGAAATAATAATATCTAATAGCCCTGAAGTTGCAAAAAGCCAACGTTTTGGAAAACAGGAAATGAAGCTTCACCTGGCACCAGTAACAGACACACAGAAGGCTGGACCCCTACAGAGGTGACAGACTTCAGCAGAGACAGGAACTGCAATCAAAGACTTGAAGGAGGTTCTCAGGAAAGTTCAGAGCTGTCCTTCTGTGACAATATCCCACCTTCAGCAGAAGACTCCAGGCCAAGGCACCCCTGAGAATATGCATATAAAAGCCTGCCTTCAAGGCCATGCAAGGCTTCTCTGCCTTTGAGCAAGCCTGTCTCCTCTCTCATGGGGGAATTACTCTCCGTTCTCTCCCACTTTCTCCCTCCTCTGCTTCAAAAATTTCCAAATAAAATCTGTTTTCACTTCACTGCTCCTCTTCTCCTGAAATTCTTTTCTGTGAGGTGAGACAAGGACCCCCAAATCCTAGGTAAAACCTGAGACTGACTTTTCCTTTCATGCGAAGAGCAAATCCTCTCTCCAATCTGAGTCTGTGGCTCCCTAAGAAATCGGGTGGTGGGAATCAACTCTCGTACCTAGGAGACCAAGTAGATGCCAGTTGTGGCTTGATGGCCACCCAGCAGAGCTGGCTGGGCTCAGACTTGTGCCAAGCAGTGACATATATAGCAGACATTTATCAGTCCTAAAGATGACTGAGGTGGATTGGGAGAAAGTGACTGTCTCCTCCCACCTCACGCGAGCCACCGTGAAGTCCATCAGCATCAGTCCCCAAACACAATTTGAATGTTATTGAGACGATGGCTCAATGACCTAGCATCCCTGCCATGCGTTTGATTCCTGGTGCTGCCTACATACACCTTGTGTATACCAACATGTGCTGTCTGACTGCCAGATTTAACAAGTGTTAGGACCCACTTAGCTGGAAAACTGCCATGATAGGCTTTGTGAATTCTGAGGGACTTAGGCCTCTTCCAGGAACAAGAAAAACAGAAAAAAAGATGGTCATCAGAGATTAGATACCTGGGATGAGATTTAGGTCTCTGGAAAGTAACTGTCAGGATGTGGACTGGATGATGCAGGCCCAAAATTATGTAATCTATAGCTAATAGAAAATTGCTGAGTAATGCCTACTTGCTAAATTGAAAGTATAAGAACTTGCTATATCTAGTGCTCAAAGTCCTTCGCCGGGCAGATATTTGGACCCCAGCTAGCTGGAGCAATAAACCTCGTTGTGTGATTTGCATTATTGGCTCTGTTCTCTCTCCTTGGGGTGGTCAGCTCCAGACCCTAACACATGGTCTCTGGAATAGTATTCACAATGAATAAAAACGTTATAGCACTGTGAGTCGAGCACAGTACCCAGGAGAACCTTGTGTGAGCACCACATCGATCCAGAGCAAACATTCCCACCAAAATATCTGTGAGTGTTCCAACTAAAGAACACACCCCAGTGAGCATGTGTGCAAACACAAATAATGTGTTCAATCCCCAGAAAGTACTGTTGTGTATAGTTCCCCCAAAATTATTGCAAAACAAACATCAGCAAAAAGATGGAGAAAAGAAAGTAAAGCTTGACTATTAACAAAAAAATGATTTGTTTTATTTGATATTTGCCCATTCTATTTTATGCAACTATTTGTATTTTAAACTTATTTCATAAGTCTGAATTATTATACCATATTAGTAGAGAATTTAAAAGTGATGTTGGTGCGCCCTATGGGTGAATTAGGTGAGGGGCTGGGGAGGAGAGAAAGATGGTCACTTTCTCCCCATCAGCCTCTGCCACTTGGGACCCAGGGTTACTGGGTTCTTGTCTTGCCTCACAGAAAGAAATTTAAGGAGTAAACAAGCAGTGAAATAAACAGATTTTATTTGGAGGCTTTTAAGGTGTGGAGTGAGAGAGAGAGAGAGTATAACGTACTCAAGAAAGAACTCGGGTTTTCCCAGGATGGAGAGAGAGAGTTCCTACACACATCCCAGCATTAGATATGAAAGCATGAAAGTACACATCTCAAGAGGGGACATTGGGGCAACACATGTGCTCAGGCACCACATATGCTCAGCCATGTTGGCGCAAGAGGCACATGGACTCAGGCAGCATATCCATGCCCTTCCTTTGTTCAAGGTGGCTTTTATTTTTTATATATAAATGCATAAATCATATATATATATACATATGTATATGTATATATAGAGATATATATCTCTCAGAGAGCCTGGCAAACTACTGAGAGTATCCTGCCCACACAGGAAGAGCCTGGCAAGCTACCCGTGGTGTATTCGATATGTCAAAAACAGTAATGCTAGGTCTCAATTCCCCTGACCATGAATGAGCCTCCAATAATTGGGAAATATGAGTAAGGAGAGGCTGCTAAAATCTCAGAGCTGGGAGGAATAGAAAGGTTACTTGTGCCCGCTCGAGTAAATTGACGAACAATGGGATGACAGTGATACAGTGATACAGTGATATAAATGCATCAAGAGTGCATTTCAGAGTTGTAGAAAATTAAGTTTTAAGGATGCAGGTGCATTTTGCTACTTCTCAAAGACTTCAAAATAAATCACATTGAAAAATTAAAAAATTAATAAATATATGTTTTATTAAAAAGTGTGGTTTATAAGTTCAGTTACAGTCATGATATACTTTATTTGCGGCTCACAGTCACTACTGCAGAGGGGTTATACTTGTGTTTGTACTACTGATAGTGCTAAGAGGGGTGTGTGATGTGGTACAGGAAGCCAGGTCTCAGCCTGTAAAAATTATACTCGTCATTTTAGGCTCTAGATCCTGATATGTTTGTATCCAGGTATCCCTGTGAGATGCTTTAAATATTTTGAAAAATGTAACCTGAAGTATTTTTGCTTGCTTAATTTTTCCTGAAAGTTTGGATTCAAATATTTGTAAAGACATTTAAATTACAGATTTGAAGAGAGCACCATCGTCCCGCTGCTCATCAATTTTGCTCGAGGGGGCACCAGTAACGTCTCCATTGTGAGACTTGTTACTGTTTTTGGCATATCGAATACACCACAGGTAGCTTGCCAGGCTCTGCCATGCAAGTGGGATACTCCTGGTAGTTTGTCGGGCTTTCCAAGAGGGACAGAGGAATCGAACCCAGGTCGGCTGTGTGCAAGGCAAATGCCCTACCCACTGTGCTATCACTCCAGTCCAATTTAAAGATACTTAAAACTAGATTATTTGCATGTGACCAATTTAGGTTCAGTCTCTAAAACTGTCAGGAGTCATTCCCTGAGTGCAGAGTCCCCTGAGCTTGGTTCAATTTCTGAGCACTCCCAGGAATGATCCCTGAGTGTAGAGTCAGAAATAAGCCCTGAGTACGATCAGAGGTGGAACCAAAACAAAATAAGTTTTCTCTTTTTCTGGCAAACTACTGAGAGTATGAATGGACTGAATAAGAGGCGTTTATCTTTTAATTATCATAACTCAAGAAAGTTTTGATATTGTTTCTGGGTCTGTTTAAAACTAAAATACTAATTTTATCATCTAATGAATGATCTCTTTTTGATTTTCTAGTACCTTAAGTTATCCAACGTCTAGCTCCCCTTATCCTTAATTGAGCAAATATAACTAGGACGAATAATACATGCAAACTTCTTGGAATATATATTAAACCCATTTTTCTTGAAAATATATGAGCTCATTTGCTTTAATAACACAAGTATTTTCCTTAAGAAGATTACTTCAATACATTCATCTTCTGCAGCAGGATTTTCTAGACTTCTGCTAATATATATTAACAGGAACAGAATATAACCATTTTACCATTTTGATACCTTCTTAGCAGATGAGAAAGGACATTTCCAAATGTAGGAGTTGTGCCAAGCAGGAAGAGGATTAAGGGTTTTGTAGTCACAGACTTCAGTCAATTCAAGTTTCAGGCATGAGCCATTGTAAAGCTAACTGAAAGACTGAAAAATAAAGGACTAGGAAGCCAACAATGTTTTTTTTTTTTTTTTTGTGCCTCACTGTCAGAATCAAGATAAGAAAGTAAGAGGTGAGACTGTGGGAACTTATACTAATTAAGTTGATAATGGGACTCCCTTTTTCACTAAAGCCTAATAATCCAAAGGTGTGGATCTATTCTATACTTGTAATTTTTAGAGATTTCATTTTTAAAGGAGAGTTCTATGGTAAAAAGGAAGGCTGATTATCTTCACACCATGGTCTAAAGGCATAAGAGATATCATAGCTGTCACTACAAAACTGGTTTATATCCCAAGTATGTGAGTCCCTGAGTGATATATAGAAGATTTGCATTCAAATGCTGTATGCTTATGAAATTGAAATTGGCTACGCAGTTTAAGTAGGTTGTTTTAGATTCCTCATGGATATAGAGGATACTCTCTCGTGTATTCTTATATGATGTCACTTCTCCTTTCTCTTCTCTGTCCTCTACTCTGTGCAAAACCTACCCATTTATTCTATGCTAAGGAGATCTAGACTTTTATGTCTTTACCATGGATGTAATGTGTTAAAAAAAAAAAAAAAGAAGCGTCTACTACAATTTAGTGATTAAGAGTAAGTTTCTCACTGCTTTGGAAGTTAACACAAAAGTAAAATTATTTAACCCAAATCAATTAAATAATAAGAAGTTAACAAAGTTAAAAATATTGACTGAATTGTAGTGCTCAACACATTTTTAGAAATCAAAATTATTGGTGAGCATTTTGATGAACCACCCCTTGAACTGTTGAGACCATGCAGTAAAACTAGTTTTAATTCCTTTGTATTTTGTGAAACACTCCTCAAGCAGGTAGGGTAATTATGATGCTCATTTATGGCAATAAGATTTACCCTTAACATGATTTCAAAGATTCTTTTGTCTCTTTGTGAACAAAAGGGAAATGCACACAGCTGGATGAACATTTACCAAGCTAAAACATGATTTGGGGTAGGTGCCTTTTTTCGAGGTTTTTTTTTTTTGAGAATTTTTTAAAAATTGCATAGATTTAGTATTTGTATTTCAGAAAGTCAACTAATCTTACACTAGGAATAAACATGTCTGAACCACCAGGAATCATTCGGAAAGGAAAAATGAGCCTTTCAAGGATACAATTCATGGGGAGTAAAGTGCAAATATATTCGTAAACTAAAATGGTTTATGACCAAGGAAGTCGTATGTCACATGAGTCTTCTATTCACGAGCCTCCCAAGTGTCTCTGGGAAAGAGCGAGAGAACAGTGAATAATAAATCAGACTTGAACCAAAATCTTAAGGTCCTACGATCCAAAGACTGTCCTAATGTATAGGCTAAAATTTAGGGCATTTTAATGACTGCCATGATATTCTCAGGGTAATCAGAAAAACACACTACATAGCACTTTAAACAGGCAAAACTGAATATTATGATCAACAAAATGCCCCACCCCACCCTACCTCAATAAAAACCAAGCACAAACATATTTCCATAAGCAATGAGGGTAGACTAGCACAGATTCACATGTGTTTTCTCAACCCCCAGTGGATGACTATAGTAATCCTTAATACATTTCATTCACTTGAGTCCTCAGAGTGCTTGGATATTAACATAGGTTTAATAGGGTTACAAAAGATGTATAGGGCATCTTTTACCATCAACACAGCATCTAGATTTTGAAAATGAAACATAAACAAACTATTGCACTTGAAACCTGCCAGTTTTACATTTTAATGGGTTTGCAAAGGAGAGTACCTTTAAGTGTCAAACAGCTTCAGTTCAAAGCACAGTCAACATTTAAACTTGTCTTCCTCCAACACAGAATGACTTTTCTATTGCACTGGCTAGTTAGCAGAGGGCAGTGGGCAGAAAATACCAAATGACACCATCAGTGTTCTCAAATCAGGAATTCTGTACTGTCATGACAACATACGAAGGTAAAGTTGGTTTTCTATTCAGTGATCACGTAGGGAATTAGCCTGTCATGAGCAGAGGGAAGGTTTGTGCAATCAGAAGGATTGCCCAGGAAAAATGAGCCTTTGCTATCCCAAATAGTGAGAAAACTGCCTATTGCTACTGCTGCTGCTTTTTGCTTTTTCTCCTCCTCCTCCTCCTCCTCCTCCTCCTCCTCCTCCTCCTCCTCTCTCCTCCTCTTTCCCTCCCCAATTCTTCTCCCCCCTCCTTTGCCCCCCTCTCTCTTCCTCATAGATAACTTGAGAAGAGCATAAATGACAGACTGACATTTTTCATTTATTGTTCTATTCTTTAATACTTATCTCATTCTATAGTATTAGGATGAGCAAACATGGCTTTGGTTTTGCTACATAAAGACAGTTTTAGAAGAAAATTTAGAAGCACATTTCATGAAAACTTTCAGTCTCTGAAACTGTGACTTTGATCAGCACATCCCAAGTCCTTGACAAGATACACATATGCTGTTTATTCATTGTAAACTCTTTACTTTGCCTGAATTTTTTAAATGGGGAGGAACATAAACCTTATCTGATAAGAAATTCTTTTAAAGGTAAACACAGAGAAGAAACTTGTCAAACAAGTATAGCTATTAACTACTTTAAGAATTGATCATTTAAACCATTCTGGCAGTTTAAAACAGCATTTTAAAAATTTCTGAATGACATAAAGATATTTTCTGAGACATGGAGTTAACTCTCCTATACTTGTCTTCCTAATAATAAAAAAGTGTCAAAAAAAAAAAACAACACCTGAAAAAGATAGACAAAGGGCAGTGTTCTTTTTAACTGTTTAGTTTGCTACTTTTTAAATCACCTGTAAAACATTCCTAAATTTTGTATACTTTTCTTGAAAGTACATGAATTTAAAAGTCAATATAATATGTGAAGGGGTGGACATCTTCATTTAGTAGGATGTTATTGGCACCATGATGATGGAGTCGAGGAAAAAATGGCTATGGTACTAACATTTGAGCAGTACTTGGAAAATAGATGTCCTGTTTGATGGTTATATTGATTAGGGCATTTGTAGGAATTGCCATCAGAAAAAAATCAGAGAATCATTGCCATTGAATATTGGAAAAGTTGAGACATATTCTCAAACAGCAATATTTATAAAGATGCAAGAAATATAGTGAAACTCAGTGGATTTTCCATACTCTGAGGTTGTTGTTAGTGAGACACACCTAGAATCCTTTGCTTTAGAGGAGCAAAGGTCTGGAAAATTTACCAAATCATATATAGAGGACTACTATCCCTCTCAGGGAGCCCAGCAAGCTACCAAGAGTATCCTGCCTGCACAGCAGAGCCTGACAAGCTACCCGTGGTATATTTGATATGCCAAAAAGAGTAACAACAAGTCTCACAATGGAGACGTTACTGGTGTCGGCTTGAGCAAATCGATGGGACGACAGTGCTACAGTGCTACCTGAGAACTGTAACATGTGTTCACACTAAACTTAGAGAAAGCTTGAAGGAGGAAAGTTGTGTGTGTGGAGGCAGGTGTTTGGGGTGCAAGTTAGAACATCAGACTCCCTCTTAGTAGGAACCCCAACCCCTCATGTGCACTCTCCTTAAGAGAGAACATATAGGGTCATCTATGCAACTGAATTATCGGGATTCAATCAAGGTAAACAAATGTGCTTTAAAATTTCTTATAATCTGGGGCTAGAGCAATAGCACTTGCCTTGTTTCATCGGCGACCCAGGTTCAATCCCAGCATCCCATATGGTCCCCTGAGCACCGCCAGGAGTAATTCCTGAGTGCAGAGCCAGGAGTGACCCCTGTGCATTACCAGGTGTGACCCAAAAAGCAAAATAAAATAAAATAAAATAAAATAAAAAATAAAAAATAAAATAAAATAGAATTTCCTATCATCTAGATTAAAGAACAAGTAGAATCATTAGCACAGAGATAGCAATGTACATTAGCAAACAGATCTCTTTAAAATAAGAAAGACATGGCAGAAATAACTTTGTTTTTCTGGTAATATACAGGAAAATATAATGAATTTCAGAATACCTTGCATCCTTGATTTCATTGTTGCTGATATTTCTGACATCATTCTTTGATTTTAATGTATTTTAAAGTAGAAAACACTATCTAGAATATACTTTTCCCCTGAGGGATGATTGGGCCACACCAGTCTTGGCCTAGGGCTTAATCCTGTTGCTGCACACAAGGTTCACTCCTGGCAGACTCAACTAAGCATATGGGGTGCAAGGGATTGAACCCAGGTCAGCTGCATAAAAGCACATGCATTATGAGCTCTCTGCCCATGTGAGCATCTTTGGTTTCATATAGCGGGAACTGGCTAAGAACACTTGATCTATTTAGTGTCATAGAAATTCCCCTAAATTGATGCGATTAGCACCTTACTTAAATTTCAAAAGCAAAGTTAGAACCAGAAATATGTAAGAAACTGCATATTCATTAGACATGGTTTCCAGTGAATCCAAAAATACTTCAGGATTTTTTACTGTGTAGCAAATTAGCCCAAAATCTAGTGACTTAAAACAATAATGCTTTATAAACTTCCATCATTCAGAGAGTTGACTGGGTTCTTCTGCTCCCTCTGTGGCTTGGTAATGCATGTGATGTTATGAACTGTGAGCTTAGCCAGAGGGGAAATGTATACAGTGGTACACTTTTGGTCATCTACCTGGTCATCCTCTCTGTAAGACATCAGACCCTATAATGCTCTCATCCTGCAGTTCTCTACTTTGAATCCCATTACATAATTTTTTTCCAAACTAGTTTCCAAGACTAGTTTCCAAACAAAATAACACTTAGACGAGATCAGTGCTGATATGTATGTATCTGTCATTTTCTTTTAACACCATATGGGATTGTGTCAATCAGAGGAGGTTGTATAATGAGGTCCAGAAATCATGTAAGTATCAGTCTTAAAGCCATAACCAGGCATAATTCATCTCAGCCACTGACATAAGATTTTCCCAAAAGCAAATATCATGATGGCATCTTTTCTTACACTGCAGTTTTTTTAAATTAATGATTGTCAACATGAAATTATTTCTATTGCCAAAGCCAGAAACAAAAACAAAAAGTGTTCAACTGTGTTCTAGTGCAATTTAATAGGACTGATTCTTTCTATGAAGTACTGTAATAAAACTGCATTGAAATAGTTTGGGAAGAAAATGGAAGGAGTTACGTAGTCATGGATAAGAGTGAAGAAAGTGATTTTTTGTAAAATTAATTGATGTAATACTGGTTTATAAGAGTGTTCATGTTAATATCATTTAGGGGGAAAAATGTGGTGACTGAACAGGAGAGAAAGAATGAGAGACAGAGACAGAGAGAGAAAAAAAGCCCCTTCCATAAGGGCAAGCTAGGGGTCCAAGGGGGAGGTGACAGGAGGGAACCTGGGGACAATGATGCTGGGAAATGTACATTGGTGGAGGGATGTGTGTTGAATAGTGTATGACTGAAATATAATCATGAAAAACTTTATAAATGTCTATCTTACAATGATTAAATAATAAAATTTTAAATATTAAAAAATAAAACATAGAAAAATGTGGCCACACAATTCCCATCGCCAAAGTGACACTACATGCCACCATTCATAGAACCCATCACTTCTAAGATACCCCTTTTAGAGAACATCAGTTCTATATCCCTGAGACTCAGGGATTCTTTATGAGTTGAACATTGTCTTTTTTAACATTTTATTTTATTTTTGGTGTTTGAAACTGATTTATAATTTAGAGTTAACACAATTTTATTTTTTAATTTTTTAAAATATTTTTTAATGAATCGCTGTAAGATACAGTTGCAAAACTTTTATGATTGAGTTTCTTTCATACGATAATCAAACATCCATCCCTCTACCAGTGTACATTTCCTACCATTGTCCCCATATTCATCCCTCCACCCCCACCTCACCCCATTTCACCCCCTGTATCTATGGCCAACAATATCCTTCTTCTCTCTCTACTTTGGGGCATTATGGTTTGCAACACATATACTAAGAGACCATCATATTTGGCTCTTTATTTACTTTCAGCACACATATCCCATCCCAAGTGATCCCTCCAACCATCATTGAGAGAGGCTGGAGCAGTAGCACAGCGGGTAGGGTGTTTGCCTTGTGGGGTTCAATTCCCAGAATCCCATATGGTCCCCTGAACACCACCAGGGGTAATTCCTGAGTGCAGAGCCAGGAGTAACCCCTGTGCAGTTGTGGGTATGACCCAAAAAGCCAAAACATGCACACACACAATCACAGTAGAAATTACATCCGCACCTGTATGTTCATTGTGGCACTGTTCACAATAGCCAGAATCTGGAAACAATCCAAGTGCTTGAGAACAGACAACTGCCTGAAGAAACTGTCGTACATCTACACAGTGGAATAGTATGCAGCTGTTAGAAAAGATTGTCATGAAATTTGCTTATAAGTGGATTGATATGAACATTGTTTTTTAATTTTATTTGTTTCTTTATATCGCATGAATAAGTGAAGTCATATTATATTTTTCTTCTTCAGACTGTATTCAGGAACAAGTCAGTTTTAATAATGTATCAAAGAAATAAAATTAGGGATTTCTAAGAAAGAGGAAAGGAAAGCTATGTATGAAGTGATATATTTTTTAAATGTTTTAAATTTTATTTTTTTATAAAGTTGTTCACAATAATTGATTGCATTCAACATTTCAACACCAGTTCCATCAACATTACATATTCGCATCTCCATGTTTTGAATTACTCCACCCTGATCCACAAAACTTACCATAAAGCAGGACCTAAATAATTTATTTTGTATTGCTTGTTATGAATAATCTACCAAAGATGATCCAAATAAATTTCCTTAGAGGAATGTGTGAAGATTATTCTGTTACCCTGGAGCCATTAAGTCCTTGTATAGAGTATGAGATGGTGTGCTCCAGGAATTCTAAGATTTTAAACATGATGATACACCTCATTTTTTAAGTGTATGGTAACTTTGGGGTCTGGAGGTATCTCTGCAGTGTGTTGCTCTCCTCCTCTTCCCAGGTTTATTTCCGTGTCTCTGGATCATTGCCGGTGATGAGTTTATATGGTGCCAGAGGCAGGTTATGGGCATGACTGCCAGGCTACATACAGGGAGATGAGGGGAGGTCGCCCATTCCTGACTCCCATGGATCCTGGAGATTTCAGTCACAAATCCTGCATAGGTGGGGTTTTCAGCAGATTCAGTCATGAATGAGGCTTGTCTGAGCCTGTTCTAGTTATGTTTTGTTGTGTTTTGTTTGTTTGTTTTTAAGAGAAAGATACTTAATGATTTACAATCCTTGACAGCAGAGTTTTGTTTCGGATATGCATTGTTCCAACTCCAATCTCATCAACAGTGTCCACATGTCACTACCAATGATTGCAGATTCCTTTCTCATCCCAACAGATCTCATTGACAGACACATCTGTAAGTTTTGTAGCTGTAGTTTGCTGCCATGCTTACTGTAGTCTTCATTCTGTGGTGTAGCTATAAACAGATATCTCTACACCACTGGAAAGCCCAAGAGCTAGGGGGCAACTCTGGTTGGAAAATTGATTATGTAGAATGAGCTTAAGTTAGAAAGACTCAGTTTGCTAGTGAAAATACTGGTATTCAGTGTTGGTCATGTAAAAGAATGATGCATCAGGTGTCTGATCAGTAAAAGCAATGTGGAATAAATGGCATTGCCATTAATTGTGTGAAGATGACTAAATGTATCTGCCAAGACAGGGGCTTTCCAAATGGGAGTCAAACACATGTAGGTGTTTTACTTATGAACTTATAGTGCACAGGTCAACTCACAGTGCAGTGAAACCACTGCCATGACAGGAAGAAAAATATCTATGCCAGATCAAGGACATGAAGCAAAATAGTGATACTAATTTTAAAAACAGGTCGTGGAGCACTCTTATTTCACATTAGATATAAATCACAGATGCAGAATTTCCCGGGAACCTGTCAGTTGCTTTCAAATGTCTTTTATACTTAGATTCCTCATTAAGCTGAGGTCAGTGAGATCTTCTTTTATGTATCATTTGACTAATTAAGGGATATTTAATATATAAGTGAAATATTAGCTGGAGGGGCCAGAGCAGTAGTATGCTGCTTTTCTTGTACAGGGCAGACCTGTGTTTCATCCCTGACATCCCATACGGTCCCCTGACCACCACCAGGAGTGACTTTTGAGTGCAGAACCAGGAGTAAGTACTGAGCCCTGCTGCATATAACCAAAAACTGACAAAGAAAAAAAAAATAGCTTGAATGTCAAATAATAGCTCGGCCAATGATAGTTTTAAATATTTTTATTAGAAATGATAGTTTTTAATTTTTTTATTTATATAAGATGATTTTGTGACTGTTATCTAATTCCCAATAATATCCTACAAGGTAACTATTGTTATCCCAATCACTTTGTTTTAGCCAAGCCTGAAGATGTTAAGTTCATGTTCAGGTTCATGAAATAAATCAATAGATAATCCAGAGTTCAAACAAAGTTTATACAAATTTAGAAGAAAAGTTACAACTTAGATTCAGGCCAGAAAGACAGTCTAGGGAGTAAGACCCTTTCCTCACAAAGACCCGACCCTCATTAGATCCCAGGCACTGCATATGACTTCAGAACACTGCTAAAGAATCATCCATGAGCACAGTTGGATAGGGCCCAAACTTATCTCAACAAGAAAATTTTATTCAGTAATAATATTGAGGGTGTTTGAAAAATATAACTATGTATAAATCATTGCTCAAATGTTAACAAATTTTAATTTATTCCTCAGTACACCGACTATCTTAAGCCAGGATCTATATTTTTACAAAACATATTATCAAAGAGCTGATATATAGCTAGGTAAGATATATACGTGAGAAAGTGTTTTTGAGGGCCAGAGAGATAGTGCAGGAAGTAAATTCTTGCCTTACCTCACAGCTGACCCAGTTTGATCCTGGGACTCCATCAGATTCCCCTGCACACTGCCAGGAGTGATCTCTGAGCACAAGGACCAGGAGTAATTCCTGAAAACCACTGGATGTGGCACCTACTACTTCCCAAGTAAAAGTCTTGGAGTAAATTTGGCTCTTTGAGCATTCTAAGTTTAGAATATGAATTATTTCAAATTAAAAGTATGCCTTTATAAGTATAAATTAGAATCATCAAGGAACTATGCATTTATTCATGTGTTTGAGTTTTGCAGTGTTAGGAAGTAAATCCAGTTTTATGCATGTGAGGCTTTACCTCTTTACAACTGAATAGCATCCCCAAACATTTAGGAATCGCTTTAAAGGAAACAATCTGCAAAACAAAGAACACTTTGGTGCTTGAAAGATAATCTCAATACCACCAAGAATGAGCCCAGAGCACAGAACCAGAAGTAGTTTCTGAGTATCTCTGCCTCTGAAACCCAATTCAATTGTTAAGTAAAAAATCACTTTCACTATCTACTCTCACTGTCATCCCATTGATCATCAATTTGTTCAATCTGGCCCAATAATGTCTCCATTCATTCTAGCCCTGAGATTTTAGCAGCCTCTCTTTACTCATCCTTCTCAATGGCTCTGCATTAGAGGCTCTTTCAGGGTCAGGAGAATGAGACCCATCATTGTTACTGTATTTGGCATATGAATATGCCACAGGGAGCTTGCCAGGCTCTCCTATATCAGCAGGAAACTCTCAGTAGTTGCCAGGTCCTCCGAGAGGGAGAACTAGGCTATAAGATGTCGCTTCTGGGAGCTTTGTTTTACAGTCTCTAGATCTTGGCTTTTGATGAGATTACACAGTGCTGGGGGCAGTTTGTGGGTGTGACTGCCAAAATACTGAAAAACTGGGAATCTGGTCAGAAGAGGCCCGATCCCAATCTAAGGAGGCTTGGAGATCTCAGCCTCGGGTCCCTCACACCTGCGTTCCTCTGTCAGTTCCTTAATGTGTGAAGGTCATCTGGGTGTGTGGAAAGTGGACTTGAGCTTGGCTGTGGCTGAGTTCTGGAGGTTTTTGGCTGTCGGGACTCTGCTTAGAGCACTAGGCTGTCTTCACTGGGGCCTCGGAGGAGGAGAAGGGTGGGTTGAGTTTCCCTCCCCACCCCAAGTAGAGCACAGCAGCTGAAAACCTTCAGAACCCAGTCACAGCCATGCTTGAGGCCACTCTCCACACCTCTGACTAGCCACACCCATGAAGGAACTGACAGAGGAACCCAGAGCCTGGCGAGCTACCCATGATGTATTTGATATGCCAAAAACAGTAACAACAATGTGCTCTTCATGTTCCTGGAGTGAGCAGATGCCATTGGGCTACACTAACACGCAACAAGCACAAATGAAGAAGTTACTGATGCCCGCTCGAACAAATCGAAGAACAATGGGATGACAGTGATACAGTGATTTGTCTTTTCTATCCCTTTGCACAATGGTCACAATAAATAAATATGTGCCTCGTACATCAAGATATTTTCAAATTTTCTGATATAAAGCAGAAGTGCAACCATAATGAAAGTAGAAATACCATCCAACAATAAAGATTGCTGTGCTAAAGAACAGAGTGTGGCAAGTATTTCTTATAAATAATTGGATGCTGTGTATTTGGAACATTGAAGAACTTATGGTTTTTTTACAACTATTCAATTACACATTGTAGTTTGACTATGTTTTGGTCAAACTTTATTTGAAAAAAACAGACCATAAGCAAAAGTCCAACCTTGTTTTGTTGTGTGAGTGTAATGTCCCAATCCTGGTGTACAAATTCTGAGTCTTGAATAACTTTCAGAAAAGCAAACAACTGTGACAGATTGGTACCTGAAGAATCACAACCTAGCTGAATATCTCTGTCTCTTCTTTTTGCACATGATTACATTCTAGCTATAAGCACTTTTTCATAGATTGTATTCAAGATAGTGCAGCTTGTGTTACTTATTGAAAGTTATATGTAAATTATAACTTTAAAATAAGAGCTTCAAAAGGAGTGTAGAACATAAAAATATGCCTTCAGCTTACTCTGATTTTTACAAGTCACTACTGTGAATAGATTTTTAGCTTCTCTAAAAGGAAGATTTACAGAACTATATATGTATATATGTATATTTTTTTACATGAAAACTAGGGAAAACTAGTTTCACATAAAAAAGCTCAATTATGTCACAACACTCTGATATAATTGAAATTCATCTTATTAAAGAGTAATGCACACCACTGACTTAGATACAATGCTACAGTAAAATAATTGCATTGCCATCTTCTGCTTTCTAAATAAAACAATGCAGCAAGCACAGTCATTTGAAGTACGGAGAGCAGTTTTAAATTTGTTTTTAACCAACTATAAACTCTAATAGATTCTGATGTGAACATCTGACAGAAACATTAATCAAATGTCCTATAGAGTGAGATTATAATTTTAATATAATTTATCAAAATGTATATGTTGAAAATCTATACTTTGAAATAGGAGTTCCCTTTTCAAAATCTTACTCAGGTATAATTTTACATCTCTTCAGAGACCGTTTATTCATCTTGGTGATTGATGATTATGGTTCGGATGCTATTTTGTCACACTGCTAAATGTTATCTTTGATGCCAGCATGTATATCTTTTATTTACACATTATAAATATAGTTTTTATTTTAAAAATTTAAAGAAAATGCCATTTGATTCTATATATTATTCAATTTTGGATGAGGAAATATTCCATGGGTTTGGTCCTCAGGAAGATTGATTATTTTTACTAAAAACCTGTTGTTTTGCCAAATAATTTTTCATAGGTCCATTAAATAGTCTATTAAATGGCAATAATTCATATGCATTCAGTTAGGACTTAAATCTGCCAGATGGTTTATAGCACAGTTGACTTCAGCCATTTAGAATGTTATTCATAAACATTTGTCATTTTAAATCTTGTCATGAATCTCTTCATGCAAGTATTTTTCTTTGCACGGAATCAGTTGGTTACACGACCTTAATTCTTTATGAGCTACTTTTTCTTCTACAAGCTCATTAGATTTCTCTAAATAGATTTGCTGAGTAAAGTCAAAGGTTTCTATAAAAACACTGCCATGTAACCTTTAAGATGGTTTTATCCCACTTGTGCTACATTAATTAACTATAGTCTCAAAAAGGCAGTTATAAGTGGTCGAAATTAAATCTTTGAAGAAGAGTAAAATTCCATTTTAATAAAAGCTTCTATAGAACTAATGTTAAATCCTTTGTAAAAGGTGTATCATTTAGAGAATTATACATATTCATATATGCAATAGCCAATGAAAACATGCCTAGAATCAGTTAACTATACTAAAAACACTTCAGGTTACTGTTTGGTTTATGTTCAGAATTGTATTACCTAAGATTTCAGTTTTGTTACTACACATATTTATTAAGTTAACACTATCAGTGACGTGAAATGAATTTTAACAAAATATGCATACCTGTTAAGCATAAGTAAATATCAAGAAAATTTAATATGTTTAAGTATGATTTTATTAAAATACAAAAAACCTGAATTCCAAAAAATAAAATTCATAATATATAGTGAATGTTGCAGTCTATATAGAATGTTGGTTGGTTCATAGTTCAGAGTACTTTCTAGATCAATGCATTTTTAAAACTGATAATATACATGTCTACTTAGAACATTTTCGTACATTTTATCGGATGAATATATAAAGAAACTAATGAAAGTTGGAGATACATGTTTAAATTGATTAGAAAGCGAAAAAAAAATAAACTGATTAGAAAGCAGAAAAAAGGCCTTTATTCTTTTTGTTAGAAAAATTTTTGTTTAAAGTTGCAGAATTAATATTTCCATATTTATCTTTCGAATTTATCTTCAATCTTTAGCAGATTCAAAGTTTTAAATTGCTAAATGTAGACTTTTCTCCAAACTCTGGATTTTCAAATTCGCCCTATTAGTTTATTACTGTGATCTCTTCAAGTTTTATATCATCTGACAGATGCTAATTATTTTAAGTATAACTTTACAGATTGGAATTCTCCTAACAAACATCCTTATTTATAGATGAGTCACCTGGATGTTTTCATTACTCTCTTACTGAAATAGCCAGAAAAATCTTAGGTATGGCTCTTTCACTGTTTGAAATTATATAATTTGTTACAGGTAGCAAAATTTCATGAGGGAGAAAGACATCCGAGCAACTAAATACACTTGATAACATTGTCTTGTGCAGTTCTAGGGACTCTTTCTTCCTACAAAATACTATATAAAACTATAAGCATTATAGATATTGTTAATTTATAAGGTATTATCTTTAGATTCTTTATGAAATATAGCCTCAAAGTCTTGATATTTAAATCACAGGTGTAATTTAGTAATACTCTTCCAAATATTAAATTTCTTCCCTACACTATTTTGATACTGGTTTTTGGTTTTCTTTTAAATGACCCTACAAATTTATATTCCTTTCTTTCTTTTTATTTCCTTCTTTCTTTTTCTTTCTTTCCTTCTTTCTTTTTTTCCTTCCTTCCTTCCTTCCTTCCTTCCTTCCTTCCTTCCTTCCTTCCTTCCTTCCTTCCTTCCTTCCTTCCTTCCTTCCTTCCTTCTTTCTTTCTTTCTTTCTTTCTTTCCTTCTTTCTTTCTTTCCTTCTTCCTTTCTTTTTGGTTTACACTCAGCGATGCACAGGGGTTACTCCTGGATCTGCACTCACGAATTACCCCTGATATGGCTCAGAGGACCATATGGGATGCTAGGAATTGAACCTAGCTTAGCCTTGTGCAAGGCAAACGTCCTACCCACTGTGCTATCACTCCAGCCCCCAAATTTATATTCTTGAATTTAAAATTTATGTTATTGATAATTAAGTATTTCAGCAAACTTACTTCAGAATTTTCCATTTTCATTGTTTTTATTGGCACATTGTAAAGTTGCATATATCATCTTAAGAAAATCATGTGATTATTACACGTAGTTGGGTGAGGTTGAGTGATTAACAAATAAAGTTAACACCATAGTTTTAAACTATTCCAGTATTTAGGGAGTTATAAAAACTATATAATGGAGGTGTAATAGATGCTAAAACTTTGTTGCTTACAACACAAACCTCTCTTTAGAAATTAAATGAAATAAAAAAAAATACAGTCGCATATTTATATTTTTCTTGGATCTTCCTTCTTGCCACTATAAATATTTGGGGGTTTTTGTGGAGTTTTTTTGCTTTGTTTTGTTTCTTGTTTTGTTTTGTTTTCTTGCTTTTTAATTTTGGTTGGTGTTAGGGCCACACCCAGTGATGCTCAGAGTTAACTCCTGGCTCTGTTCTCAGGAATTTCTCCAGGTGGCACTGGAGACACTTTATGTGATGCCATAGATTGAATTGGTTTGGCCGTACGCAAAGCAGGTGTACCACTTAGTTATCTCTCCAGTCCCCAAATAAAAGTTTTATGCACATTAACAAATCAAGCCCATGCATATTTTTATACTGTGTTATATGCCTATATATCAATGTCAAATATTTTATAGTTTTGTAATATTTTGAAAATATATATCATGTATGTATAAATTAATTTGTAATAGATTTTCCTAAAAATGACTAAATCAGGAATATGTTCTCATTCTTTACTTAAAATATTCTAACATGTCACTGTTAAGAATGGTAGTTGTTTCCATGTTCTAAATAGTATAACAATGCTTTGCCAGTTTATGAACATTAATTTTCCTAGCCTATGTTATCTTTGACATATATAGCAGTTGAATTATTGGGCCCTATTACAGCTTTTATTATAATGTGGTGTACCTCCTGTCTTTTCATGAAAATAATAGATACATCCACAGACCACGTTGTTTGGAGCTTGCACTTCTGAACTGTCTGGATGTCAGGAGCTTACTGTTTTGTTCTTTTTTTAATTTCAAAAGCATATTCTCAGGGCCAGAGAGATAGCACAGCAGGTAGGGAGCTTGCCTTGCACTCAGCTGACCTAGGATCAATCCTGGAATTCCACATAGTTCCCTGAGTCCACCAAGTGTGACCCCTGAGTGCAGGGCCAGAAGTAAACTCCAACGCCTTCCAGATATGGCCCCAAACACATACGTCTATTGCTCCTGCTAAAGCCAGTCTTAATCCCTCAAATAACTAGATTGACATATACTTACAAATATTCAAGCATGAATTACTCTTACACTGAAGTTTTAAATTTTGAAGCTTCTATCCTTTGAGTTTTCATTTCTAGTCTTTGAATTACATTGTTCCATGTGTTTCCTCTTTGTCTCCCTTAATGAAGGAAAAAATAGATTTCTGGGAAGTGTCTGGGATATATTGTTTCTGCTTGCCTTCTTTACAATAGTGCTAATACCCCTTTATATTTATTTCCTGAATATTCATGTTTTGCATTGTTCAGTGTTCAAATTTAATAAAAGTTTGTGATGACTATCTTGTATTGATTTGGATAACTATATATATAATAAATGTATATATATGTAATACATGTATACATATATATATATATATATATATATGTCATTCCTGCCCAACTTTTGACAGAGTTTTGGGATTTCTGTCTTTGAATAGTATAGCTTGTTAGACCTTTTGTTAACTCTTGCAGCAAATATATTTGTAGAATTCAGGTACGGTATTGAACTTGGGAATAGTTGTGAAAATGAATTTGTAATCGTGCTCTTTATTACCTTATATCACTTGTATCACTTGTTGTTGTGTTGCTCATCGACTTGCTTGAGCAGGCACCAGTAACATCTGTATTCGACCCTGTCACATGCTAGTGTAGCCCAATGGTGTCTACTCGTTCCAGGAACAGGAAGAACATCGAACTATTCACTCAGGATCTTGATGAATAAGTCTGACCATCTCATAGGTGGGTGGCCACGTGTTCTTTTGACATCCCGTGGAATCCAGTTGGTCACAGCTCTATTATTTATTTATTTATTTATTTATTTATTTATTTATTTATTTATTTTCTTGGATCACCATGGGAAAGTTACAAAGCTTTCAGGTTTAAGTCTCAGTTATACAATGCTCAAACACCCATCACTTCACCAGTGCACATATTCCATTACCAAGAACCACAGAAAACCTCCCCCCACCCGCCCAGTCTCCCAGGCCCCTCACCTCGCCTGTGTAGCAGATAAATTTTACTTTACTTTCTCTTTACTTTGATTAAATTCAATTTTTCAACAAAAACTCACTATTATTTGGAGTTTCTCCCACCAGGTCGAACCTGCTGGAAAAGAATCATTTGATAATTTGATTTCCATTGCTGAGAATGAAGAGATATGAGGTCGTGTGGCCACAATATTGGCCTCAAGATATTGGATTTCTGTATTTTAGTATTTAAGTAACTAAGTCCAGAGAAATTTCTGCCAGAAGTTGCATCATTGCAAGCTCGTACCTCTCTGTTACTTTATATTCCACATATGAGTGTGATTATTCTATGTCTGTCTCTTTCTTTCTGACTCATTTCACTTAAAATGATACTTTCCATTTTTATCCACATATGTGCAAATTTCATGGCTTCATCTTTTCTAACAGCTGCATAGTATTCCATTGTGTAGATGTACCAAAGTTTCTTTAACCAGTCATCTGTTTTTGGTCACTCCGGTTTTTGCTAGATTGTGGCTATTGTAAACAGTGCTGCAATGAACATAGAAATGCAGATGTCATTTCTACTATACCTTTTTTCCAGGATATACTCCCAGGAGTGGTATTGCTGGATCAAATGGGAGCGCAATTTCTCATTTTATGTGAATCGTCCATATTGTTTTCCAAAAGGGCTGCACAAGTCGGCATTCCCACCAGCAGTGAAGAAGAATCCCTTTCTCCCCGCATCCACGCCAACACCAGTTGCTTTTGTTTTTTTGGATGTGGGCCAGTGTCTGTGGTGTGAGATGGTATCTTATTGTTGTTTTGATCTGCATCTCCCTGATGATTAGTGATGTTGAGCATTTTCTCATGTGCCTCTCAGCCATTTGGATTTCTTCTTTGGGGAAGTTTCTGTTCATTTCATCACCCCATTTTGTGATCGGGTTGGCAGTTTTCTTCTTGTGGAGTTCAACCAGTGCCTTGCATATCCTTGATATCAACCCCTTATTGGATGGGTATTGGGTAAATATACTTTCCCATTCTGTATGCTGTCTTTGTACTTTGGTCTCTCTATCTTTTGAGGTGCAGAAGCTTCTTAGTTTAAGGTAGTCCCATTTATTTATCTCTGTTTTCACTTGCTTGGCCAATGGCGTGTCATCTTTGAAGATATTGTTGGCAACAATGTTGTGGAGAGTTTTGCTGACCTTGTCTTAAATGTACCTTATGGATTGTGGTCTGATGTTGAAGTCTTTAATGCATTTTGATCTGACTTTTGTACATGGTGATAGGTGGATATCTGAGTCTATTTTTTGGCATATAGCTGGAGTATTGCCATTTTTATAATATTAGTTCTTTCAATCCATGAGCAGGGAATATCTTTCCATTTCCTCAAGTCCTTTTTTATTTCCTGAAGTAGGTTTTTGTAGTTTTCATTATACAAGTCCTTTGCCTCCTTAGTTAAGTTGATTCCGAGGTATTTGATCGTTTGAGGCACAATTGTGAATGGGATTGCTTTTATCATGTTGCTTTCTTCTCTCTCATTATTTGCATGTAGGAAAGCCATGGACTTTTGAGTGTTGATTTTATAGCCTGCAACTTTACTATACAAGTCTATTGTTTCTAAGAGTTTCTTGGTAGAGATTTTAGGGTTCTCTAAGTATAGTACCATATCATCTGCAAATAATGAGAGCTTGATTTTTTTCCTTTCCTACCTGAATGCCCTTAATACCTTTTTCTTTCCTAGCCTCTATTGCAAGTACTTCCAGTATTATATTGAATAGTAATGGAGAGAGTGGGCATCCTTGTCTCGTCCCTGATCTCAGAGGGAAGGCTCTTAGTTTTTCCCCATTGAGGATGATGCTTGCCATAGTCTTGTGGTAGATGCCTTTAACTACATTGAGGAAATTCCCTTCTATACCCATTTTTGTGAGAGTTTTCATCATAAATGGGTGCTGAATCTTGTCAAATGCTTTCTCTGCATCTATTGATATGAGCATATGGTTCTTTTCTTTCCTCTTGGTGATATGATGCATTATGTTGATTGATTTACAAATGTTAAACCATCTTTGCATCCCCGGAATGAATCCCACTTGGTCATGGTGTATGATTTTTTTGATGAGCTGTTGAATTCTGTTTGCTAATATTTTGTTAAGAATCTTTGCATCCATGTTCATCAGAGATATTGGCCTGTAGTTTTCTTTTTTTGTGATGTCTTTGTTTGCTTTTGGTATTAGGGAGATATGAGCCTCATAGAAACTGTTTGGGAGAGTTTCTGTTTTTTCAATTTCCTGGGAAACCTTGAGAAGAACTGACAACAGGTCCTATTTAAATGATTAGAAGTATTCGCTAGTGAATCCATCTGAACCGGGGCTTTTGTTTTGGGGAAGTCTTTTGATTACATTTTCAATATCCTTGATATTAATAGGACTGTTCAGCTATTCCTGGTCTTCTTGGTTCAGCCTTGGGAGATTGTAGGAATCCAGGAATTTTTCTATTTCTTCTAGGTTCTCTTGTTTCATGGCATACAGCTTTTCAAAGTAGTCTCTGATAATCTTTTGAATTTCTTTGGTTTCTGTTGTGATGTCCCCCTTTTCATTTCTGATTTTGGTTTATTAGGGTTCTCTCTCTCTCTTTCTTTGTGAGTCTTCTTAATCATTTATTAATCTTGTTTACTTTCTCGAAGAAAGCGCTCTTGGTTTCATTGATCTTTCAGATTGTCTTTTGGTTTTCCTTGTCGTTGATTTCTGCTCTAAGTTTTCTTATCTCTTTTCTTCTGCCTGGTTTGGGCTCCTTTTGTTGGTTTTTTTCTAAAATCTTAAGCTGTGAAGTCAAGTTATTTATGTGGGCGCTTCTTTCCTGAGGAATGCTTGCAGAACTACAAATTTTCCCCTTAACACAGCTTTAACTGCATCCCACAGGTTCTGGTAGCTCGTGTCTTCGTTCTTATTTGTTTCCAGGTACCTTTTGATTTATTCCTTGATTTCCTTCCTGATCCACTTATTATTCAACATTGAGTTGTTTAATTTCCAGGTGTTTGATTTGGTTTTCTGCGTCTGAACATGATACCTTCTATCTTCAGTGCATCATGGTCTGAAAAAATAGCTGATACAATGTCTATCTTCCTGATTCTGTTGAGGTATGTTGTGTGGCCCAGCACATGGTCTATTCTGGAAAATGTTCCATCTGCACTGGAAAAGAATGTGTATTCCCTTTTTTGGGGATATAAAGCCCTTTATAGATCTATTAGCCCTCTGTCTTGTATTTCTTCCTTCAAAGCCAGTATTTCCTTCATGGGTTTTAATCTTCTTGATCTATCCAGGGGTGATAGGGTGGTTTTGAAGTCTCCAATTACTATTGTGTAGCTCAATATGCTCTTCTTAATGTCTGTTAGCAGTTGTTGTAGTTATTTAGCTGGTCGCTCATTGGGTGCATACATGTTTAGGAGTGTGATTTCTTCCTGCTGTACATATCCCTCGATTAATAAAAAATGGCCTTCCCTATCATTTTTAATCTTTTTCAACCTGAAATCTATGTTGTCCGATACTAGTAAGGCAAGCCCAGCTTTTTTGAGGGAGTTGTTTGCTTGCAGGATTGTTTTCCATCCTTTGACTTTGAGTCTGTGTTTGTTCTAGTTATTCAGATGCATTTCTTGCAGGCAGTAAAATGTTGGGTTCAGTCTCTGAATCCATTTTGCCACTCTGTGACTCTTAATTGGTGAATTTAGACCATTGACATTAAGAGAGATTATTGTTATGGGATTTTGTGCCATCTTTTTGTAAGGGTTTGTTGTGCTTGTAGGGGTTCTTCTTGTCTTACAATAGCCCCATTAGTGCTTCTTTAGGTTTGGTTTTGAGTCTTTGAAGTTCCTGAGCTGTTGTTTATCCACAAAATACTGTATCATTCCTTCAAGTTTGAATGAGAGTTTAGCCGGATAAAGTATTCTTGGTGAAGTATTCATTTCATTGAGTTTTTTCACTATATCCCACCACTGCCTTTGGGCTTGGAGGGTTTCCTCTGATAGGTCTGCTGTGAATCTAAGGGGTGCTCCTTTGTATGTGATTTCCTTTTCGACCTTGCTGCTTGCAGTATTGTGTCTATTGTGCCTCTATCCATGATATCCATCATTGTAACTATGATATATCTTGGGGTTTTTCTGTTAGTGTCTCTTTTAGCTGGCACCGTTCAGGTGCCTTGAATCTGGTTGCCTGCATTCTCCAGCTCTGAGAACTTTTCATCAATGTTTTGTTTGACTGTGGCTTTTTCGTTGGGGTAGGTTCCCTATCCTTCTGGTACTCCAATGATTCTAATGTTGTTCCTCTTGAAATCATCCTCTAGGACTCTGAATCGCCCTAGAGCTATTTTGAGGTCTCTTCCAATTGTTTGTTGTTGCCTGTAGGCTTCTTGCAGCTCATATTGAAGCTCACTGACTCTTTCTTCTGCTGCAGTCATTCTATTATCGAGGGCAGCCACAGAGTTTTTATTTCATCTACCGAATCCTTTATTTCTTTTGTAGGTTTTTTTTATTTCTGCTCTCATTATTCCTGTAATTTTTCGGCTGTCTGTTGTATTGTTCCTTTCAGGTCCTCTTTTAACTTGTCAATCTTTCCATTGTGTCCATTGAACTTCTTGAGGATTTCAACTCTGAATTCTTTATCAAAGAGCTCAAGTTTGCAGGGAACGCCTACTGAGGTTTCTGGTCTCCTTTCATCGCCCTCTTCTTTTGGTGGGGATTTGTGCTGTTTCTTCATGTTGTTGTGGTGGTAGGGAAGAGGGTCCTTCAAGATCAGTATCTCTGTTCCCTCTTGTTGTGAAAAAGGATTCTGGATGGGCTCAGTCAATGGTGGTTGCCCTTTTATTTTCCCCTTCTAGAACATGTCCTCCCTCTCAGATGTTCCTCTAATCCTTATGTGAAGTCTTGTGATTTACTATCCTACTGTTGATGGATAGCGCTAGGATGTTACTCTTGGATGTGACATAGGAAATGAAGGCTGAGATGAAACAACAGGTTGATGGGTTTCATGAGAATATCTGCAGCCTGAAAAGAGGCCATACCCACTTTTGCCAAGGCCACTCCCCTTTAGGATTAGGCCACACCACTTGCCGTACTGCAGCTGAGTCCAAGATGCAGGCTAGGACTTGCGAAGGGTGGGTTAGGGGACGTCACACACCTGGGCCAGAAGAGAAAATGGCTTCAGTGCTAGGGATTGGCGTGCCACCAGCTGGGGCAGCCGTGCAGGGCCGGGAAGGTGGCAGACAGCTCTTGTACTATGATTGTATCCAAATCACGTACGTGTCTGGCCAATCTGATTTCTCTTTCTATTCCTCTTTGGGAGACGTGAAGAGTGTTCTCATCCTGTTTTCATAGGGCCCAGGTCTCTGAGGCGTATGTTAGTGCAGGAAGAACAGTGGAATCAAAAAGATGTGCCCGAAGTCAGAAATTCTTTGTCCTCTTAACAACTTCTTTGATGCTCTTGAAGGCATTCCACGCCACTCTCTTCCTCCTGTGCAGTTCTGGCACCAAGTCATAATTATGGTGAGTTATTGACCCATATACACATAACTGCTGCATTCAGAGATGTTAATTCCATTTAGAGCAAACGGAACATCAAGAACTAGTTCATTTTTCATGAACATTGTCTTGGTGAGATTCAGCTGTATTCCAACCTTTCCATACTCATGGTTGAAGTCGGCCAGCATTTGTGCCACTTGCTAATGTGTGGTGTTATTAGAAGGATGTCATCAGTAAAGCAGAGGTGGGGAAGTTGCCAACCAACTATCTTTATTCCTATTCCTTCCCATATCAGTATAGCATGACATTCTTGATGGTGTCACCAAAGAGTTTTGGTGAAATAGTGCCATCCTGCCGAACCCCTCTCTTTATGTCAGTGATCACTTCCTTGTAGAATGGTGAAATCCTAGTGGTGAATCCGTAATATAGCTCACAGAGTATCCTGATGTACTGAGTTTGAATGCCCTGTTTGGGTAGAGCTTCTATGACTGCTTCATTCTCAACAGAATCAAAAGCCTTCTTTAAATCAATGAACGTTAGACAGAGCAGCATCTTGAACTCTTGCAAAACCTCAATGAGCTTGACCACCATGTAGATATGGTCGATCATGTTGAATCATTTTTGGAACCTGCCTTGCTCAAATGGTTGTTCTTCATCTAGTGGTTTGCCAATCCTATTCAGGATGACTTGAATGAACAGCTTGTAGATGACGGAAAACAAGCAGATTGGGCAATAGTTGTCAATGTCATGGATGTTTTCCTTCTTGTACAACAGAATGGTCCTACTGGTTTTCCATTGGGACGGAACTTTGCATTTGGATAGGTAGCATGTGAAGAGCCGAGCCAGTGTATTGACAAGTACTGGTGGCAGATTCTTCAGGTATTCGGGTCTGACCATGTCTAAACCGGGTGCTGTATGCTTCTTTACCAATGAAATGGGGTGTCCGATTTTGGGTGAATGCTGGAAATGACATATCCATTCTGCGGAATTTGGTATGTGGGCAGGTTGACATGGCTATGGAAGAGATCCGAGTAGAAGTCATGGATAACCTTCTCCATTGCCCTTCTGAAAGATGTGATAGATCCATCAGGACGTCGGAGGGCACTCATCTTGGTCTTATAGTTGTTGAAGGACAGGCAGGTGTGGTGTTGGGAATACATTTCCTGGCTTCTGCCGCATCAGTCAACACTGCTGTTCTTCTCTCTTTGAAGTTTTCCTTTATTGCTTCTCTGCACAGCTTTGTGAGCTCAGACGTTAGCTTGTAATTTCCTGAGGCTTTTGCCAAACCAAGTTGGCAAATGAGCTTAAGAGTTTCTGAAGACAGGGTTCTTTATGTGGCTTTCTTACTCTCTGAATTCCTTGCACAGTCATGGATTTGCTGAACTAGTCGATCGTATTCCTTGTTGATATTGTCAATGATGGTATCTTCCCATATTGCCGCAATAGTGCCAAAGAGCTCCCAGTTGGTGGTCATTCTGGGAGTTCTTTTCTTAAAATTTGCAGCCATTTCTCCCTGCCCCACAAAATAGAATTTCACATGAAGGAGACATTGTTCCAATCCTTTTGAAATTTTGGGACAACAGTGAAATCGGTCAGGCAAAACCATCGATTGACTATGATGTGGTCAGTTTCGTTGTGGAACTATCCACTGCAAGACTCCTGTGTGCAAAGTTTAGATTCAGTCTTCTGGAACTGCGAGTTACCATGGATAATCTTGGTCAGCATGATGAATTCAAATAGTCTCTCACCTAGTTTGTTCCATTCTAGGCTGTGGGTACCAATGTGGAGTTCTTCGGGCGACCTTCTTGGTCCTATCTTGGAATCAAAATCACCAACCTTGTAGAAGATGTGTCTTCTTTACAGAACTTTTCGAGCTCCATGTAGAACTTCTCAATTTCTTCTTCATCATAGATGAAAGTTGATGCTTAGACAACGAAGATAGAAACTGCTGGCAATGAACCACATATATTCAAACCTAAGCATCCAATTTGGGTTGTTAGGCATTCAAATGAATCAATGTTCATGGCCAAGTTCATGTTGAGAAGGACACTGACACCACTGATGCCTCTACTTTCGCATGTTCCAAGGAACAGTTCTTCTCCAGTGTCGAAAATGTTGTGATGTAATCGATGCTGTCTCATCTTGGTCAGTCCAATGATGTCATACTTGATCTTTTGCAGTTGCACCATCTGGTCCTCAATGGATACGATGCCAGCATAAATGTGTTGAAAGTACAGTCATTTTAGTCCTTTTCTGTTCTGACAGCTTTGTTCCGCCCTGAGATTTTATCAGCTCCTCCTTGCTATCATATCGGGGGCTCTTCTAGGATCAGAGGAATGAGGCCCATTGTTGTTAATGTTTTTGGAATATCGAATATGCCACGGGTAGCTTCCCAGGCTCTGCCCTGCTAGAGGGATACTCTCTGTAGCTTGCAAGGCTCTCTGAGATGGACTGAGGCTTTTAGGGTGGCCTATAATCACCTTTACAGGTGCTACCAGTTTAATGAATGCAAGCTTTTGGTCAACTATCATGTCGTAATAGTCTGCATGCTGACAAACACACACCTGCCCTCATCTCTGGGCAGCACCTGTTGGTTCACTCTCCGCTGGTTGCCACCATTGTCACCCCCCGCCACGCTGAGTTGGTGAACCATCGAAGGGATTAATTATTTTATGCATTTTATTTTATGCTTAATTATTTAATTAAGGTCTTAATTATCTTAGTGAGAAATATTTGTCTCTGAGCATAAATTTATATCCTTACCTCATATCACTTCTAACAGTCTGCATGACTTGAATTCTATAGAAAATATTTAGATTTATCCAACTACCTCCCTTTAAAAAAGTTTCTCCCCCCTTATCTTGTATTGGGTGGGGGCACTGGGAGCACACTTAGCGACACTCAGAACTTACTCCTGACTCTGTGTTCAATGATCAGTCTGTGCTCAGAGAACCATATTCGATGCTAGGGACTCCAACTGGGATTGGTCATATGTGAGGCAAGCACCATAACCCTGTACTGCCTTCTTGACCCTAAATTGCTAATATCTCAATAATATTACATAAAATAAAAATGTGAATGTATTCCTATTGAGTGTTTCACTGGGTCATTGTAAATAAATAGGGGCACATATATTGTTTTGTAGAAGTATTAGGTGTTTATTGATTATTACTATCATATGGGCTTACATATTTTTTTCCTGAAGATTTTGTTTTGTAGGAATTTTCCATGTAAATTATAGGCAATGAATGTTTGCTAAGAAATTACAAACATTTTAAAACAGATCACTATTGCTCATTGGATTTAAAGTAAATACTTTGGTTTAGAATTACAGTGCAGTTGTTAAAATGCGTGAATAGATTATATTTAATGATAAGATGTGACACTATTTTTTGTTATAAAGGACACCCAAATATCAGAAGATAGCTATATATTATGAAAATTTTACTTTAGGTAAGTATGATTAATATCAAAAATTTAAATATTTTCCAGATATCTCTTTTCAAAACCATTTAATTATTTTTATAACTTTGAGATGAAGACATATAACTAATGTAAGCTTAAAATGTACAATGTGATCTGCATAAGGATACCCATGAGATTCTTCAAAAAAATGGAGCAAACACTCCTGAAATTCATATGGAACAATAAGCCCCCCACGAATAGGTAAAGCAATCCTTGGGAAAAAGAAGTTGGAAGGCATCACCTTCCCCAAACTCAATCTCTACTACAAAGTGGTAACAATTAAAGCAGGCATGGCACTTTAACAAAGGCAGAGCTGCAGACCAATGGAATATAGTGGAATATCCTGACATACAACCTCAAACATTTGATCATCTAATCTTTGATAAGGGAGCAAGAAATGTAAGCAAGGAAAGCATCTTTAACAAATGGTGCTGGTAAAAGTGGACAGCTACATGCCAAAAAATGGTCTCAGATCTCTACCAACACCATGTACAAAGGTCAGATCAAAATGGATTAAAGCCCTCAACAACAGACCAGAATCCATAAGGTACGTTGAAGACAAAGTTGGCAAAATCCCCTATCACACTGAAGCTAAAGGTATCTTCAAAGATGACACACTACTGACCAATCAAGTGGAAACAGAGATAAACAAATGGGACTATATTAAACTAAGAAGCTTCTGCACCTCAAAAGAAACAAGGACTAAAATATGAAGACAGTGTACAGAATGGGAAAAAATAGTCACACAAAATCCTTCTGATAAGTGGTTAATATCAAGGATATACAAGGGACTGGTTGCACTGCACAAGAAGAAAACAGCCAACCCCATCAGAAAATGTGGCAACAAAATGAACAGAAACTTTCTCAAAGAAGATATCTGAATGGCCAAAAGCCACATGAAAAAATGTTCTTCACCACTTATCATCAGGGATCTGCAGATCAAAACAACAATGACATATTATCCCACACCACAGAGACTGGCCCACATCCAAAAGAACAAAAGCAACTGGTGTTGGCACGGATGTGGGGAGAAAAAGATTCTCCTTCACTGCTGTTGGGAATGTTGACTGGTTCAGCCCTTTTAGAAAACAGTATGGGCGATTCTCAAAAAATTAGAAATTGAGTTCCCATTTGACCCAGCAATACCACTTCTGGGAATATATACTGGAGAGGCAAAAAACATATAGTAGAAATGACATCTGCACTTCTATGTTCATTGCAGCACTGTTTACAATAGTCAAATTCTGGAAAAAAATGAAATGCCCAAGAACAGATGACTGGTTAACAAAACTTTGGTTTATCTACACAATGGAATACCATGCAGTATGGGTACTCGATCATTGTATCACTGAAACGCAAACACCAAAGTTTGTAAGTATGTAACTGTACCTCACAGTGATTCACTATTTAAATAAATACATAAATAAATAAAAGAAATTACAAAAGTCAAAAAAATGTACAGTGTGATGACTACATATGCACATATTGAAAAATAACTACATGTGGTCCTTGGAGTAATTCCTGAGTGCAGAGCCAGGAGTAACCCCTGAGCATCGCTGGGTGTGACCCAAAAAGCAAAAAAATAAAATAACTACATAAGAAGATTTGTTATTACCTCAATCTTGTTTGTATTCTATTTAGTGACAGTTAAAGCTTCAAGAGTAACAGGCTGGGCTTGGCCCAGGGAATATCCTGGCTGTGCTCAGTAGTGGCTCTTGGCAGTACTTGGATGGCCACATGTGGTGTCAAGAATTCAGAATATGGAAAGGGAAACCCTCTAATCCCTGTACTATTTTTTCCAACTCCAAACATTTCAAGTCAATCAATTATTGGCCCACAAAACGCAATGATGTTCACTAAGAATATAGATCAGAAGTCATATTTTTACATAGCAAATATCAAATTATATGTAATGTATCTAATACATATGTATATTACTACAATACTTTCAAAAATTATTCATAACATATTCATTACTATTTCCAGACCAGTATATTTTGTGTTCAACATGCAATTTATAGTGATATTTATATAGATCTACAGTAAGAATTTCTGGAGTTGGATGGAATTTGTTCTTTATGAACTTATGAAGTTATATAAACTTTAAAAATGGAACCATATTATATTCTCTTTATAAATTATTTTATGAGTTAAGAAAAATTTAGGAACTCATATATAGATAATAAAATAAAAGGGTCTCACATATAGCAAGTCCTCTAATCTTAAATCAGACACAAGAAAAAGCAAAAATGTCTATACAGAGATTATGTATAGGCATATATATATCAGTGAAAGTAACTTTATAAAACTCTTTAAATGATTCATATCTTCTGACATAAGAATTAGAATGTAGGGGCTGCAGTGATAGCACAGCAGGTAGGGCCCTTGCCTTACACACCGCTGACCTGGGTTTGATTCCCAGCATCCCATATGGTCCCCTGAGCACCTCCAGGGGTGGTTCCTGAGTGCAGAGTCAGGAGTGATCCCTGTGCATCATCGCTGGGTGTGACCCAAAAAGAAAAAAAAGAATTAGAATTGTTGGGATATAAACAAATAGGCATATTTTATACAACTTTCATGCAACAGATGTCTTTTTATTTACTTTTTTATCTCATCTTCATTAAAGAATAATATACTCCCTGTTATTTTTTTAAATTTATCTAATGACTTTAATTTCAGTGCTTTTTTCTATTATTTTGGCATGTTGTTTAGGAGTCACTTTATTCTGTACTACAACAGAGTTAATTTGAATTTATAATTTTTATTCCTAAGAATTACTGTTTTTATAGTTGAACTTTACAAAAAGTAGACACCCACCGTCTTGCTCTTTAATTTACAGAGACAGTGAGAGAAAGAGGGGCTGAGCAATAGTACATCGGGTAGGGTGTTTGCCTTGCACGCTGCTGACCAAGGTTCAATCCCCGGCATCCCATATGGTTCCCCAAGCACTGCCAGGGTAATTCCTGAGTGAAGAGCTAGGAGTAACCCCTAAACATCTCTGGGTATGACCTAAAAAGCAAATAAATACATAAATAGAAATCTCTGAAGCCCATTGGGTATTAGTTAATTACTATTTTCTTTTTTTTTGTTATTTTTTCCCTGATTTTACAATAATGTAAGTTTGAAATATAAAAAACAAAATTTAAAAGTCTAAAATCTTTTAGTGATATTTGAGGAAGCAAATTTTAATGCAAATTAGATTCAGAATTCAGACACCAGGTTTGAGTACTAACATCAAATCTCACATAAGAATGACAGTGATGCATAACTCATAAGGTTTTTATGGAGAAAAAATGGAATAATCCAAAGTAAATTGATCATTATCCTTTATACTAAATAAACACCAAAAAATGAGTTTTTTTATTTTTTTACATTTTATTAAAGCTTTCTATCAAAGTACACTCAATATTATGATGGAAAGCTTATTATTTAATCCTAGTTACATTGATACCACATTATCTAAGAAGAATTGTTTGTTTCTTTTAAATTACAATGTTAAATAACTGAAGCAAGGCTTAATTCAGGAAAGTTATCAATGATTTATCCACCAATTTATAGAAGATCAACTTAAAAAATAATATCAACGATCTGTTCTTCATGTTCTGTGTTTCTTAATAACCTGAACAAAGTAATTGAAAATATGCTCATCAGTTTTGCAGATGATAACAAATGAGACAAGTTGTTAATGACTCTGAAAGTGAGAACTACAATTTTAAATAAATCTGAAAAATTGTATGATGAGTATTTTCTAAAGCATGAATAAATAACACATTTGTGGTGACATTTCTTTTTAAAACCAGAAGCAGAAAAATATAGAATGTGGAACTCTTAGGCAAAAAATGAGAAAAAGGAATTGAAGCCAAAGTTGACTAGAAGTAACCAATAGTTCAAGTAAAAATGTAGACAAACATTACATTATTTTTTTTTAAAAATCAGCATTTCATGGAACAGATTTTTTTCTAATAATGTTTGCATAATCATCTTAAATTCACTGCACCCTATTAGTGTTTTCTTCACCCAGTGATTCTTAGAGTATTAAATAATTTCTGTTTTCTAAACAACTAAGCAACAGATATATAGGTTGATATATACACTTGCTCATAAAAAGAATAAAAATCATTGGACACATTTTACTCTATTTTGCTCCATTCTGTTGAATATTCTTTTGCTAATAAAACTCATGATCTCAGTAAAATTTTTTCTATTTATTGAACTTGTTTTCCTCTTCAATGTATATTAGTCTCATATGGATGGTAATAGAGAAATTATAAAATGAAATTATAAAAAAAAACACAGTCATTGTATTTTCTGTTTGCCTTTCTAAGGCAGGGTGTTTCCATGCTCATTCAGCTCTCTACAGCACACTTTGAGAATTATATAATATTATTATAGTAATATGAGAATTATATAATATTATTATAGTAATATGAGAATTATATAATATTATTATAGTAATATGAGAATTATATAATATTATAGTAATAGAGGAAACTTATTAACAGACAATGGGTGGGTACTTGGATATATAGAGCACAGAATTATCTTTTGTATGGCTCAATAGTTATAAATGATAAATAATATAAAATGGGGAAATGTAAATAATTCTGTCTAAACTATATATAAAACCAAATAACCAAAACCTATGGAGGGTTCAGCATACTTCAAGTATACCCATACTTTATTATAAAGGAGACAAACATAAAGCAAAATTGGCAAGTGAAAAGCTACCAAGATTGAAGTTTACCTCATAAATTCTTTCTAATTCTGTATACCACAAAGGAAGATATCTGGTATTTGTCCTTCTCCCTCTGATTTGCTTCACTTAACCTGATACCTTCCAGTGCCATCCAAGTTGCAGTTAGTGTCAAGATCCCAACTTTTCTTATTACTTCATGCTATTCCATGGAATGCTTTATTCATTAATGTGTCGTTAGGTAGGTTGTTAACATATCCTGTAATTATACTGCAATGAACATGGGTATACTTATCAATTCCATCAAATGAATGTTTATCATGTCTTAGGGAATGATGCCAAGAAGTGGAATAACTATAAATTATTTTACTTATTATTTTTTAAATGCATCATAGTTTGGATACTGTGCTTACAGTGGTGTTGGCATTTTTTGGTATATATGGCTACCTCATCTCACCACTACCAGAGCGCCCCAGACAACTCCCCCCCACACACATACTGTACCCCTCTCTTAAAGTAGAATCATTGTCAGTTCTTCAAAAACTTTCCACCAGTCAGAAATAAATGAACTGAAAATGTCCTGTGCAGATATTGGCGATCTGAATGGACTAACCCTGACTTTCTTGTGATTATTAAGGGCTTTTAAGCAGGCAGTTCAGAAACACAGCTCTAGTCCTCTTTAGTTCTGTGTCCCCAAAGTAACATTTGCTATAGCAACTGAACTGCAACTTGTTTGCTATAACTAGAACAGATCAGTATACAAACTAAGTTTAAATTACCCTCTAAATAGTCATGTATAAGAAAAAAAGAGTGTCTCTTAATTATAGAACTAGAGACTAACTCATTTTAACCTGTTAACACAAGTGATATTTCAGGTGTTCAGGCCAATTGAATTTTTAAAGAATGTAGTAATTATCTACATTAAGGAAAATTATATTTGGTTTTGCCAAGAACTTTGAAAAGCTGTTCATCTTTACAAAATTTGGTCACCAATAGCAACAGCACACATGGTAGTGAAGATGTGATGTATACAAAAAATTTTATGTTTAAAAGAGAAGTGTATTTTGCATGTAATTTTGGATAAAGGTATCACGATCACCGTAGCCCACTAAACACCGATTTCTCGGGCGGGCCCAGTAACATCTCAATTTCGTCCTTTCCCTGAGATCTTAGAAGTCTATCTGGACTTGGCCCTCCCAATGATGTTGCACTGGGGGCTCTTCAAGGTTATGGGAATGAGATCCAGCTTGTTACTGGATTTTGCATATAAATGCACCATGGGAAGCTTGCAAGGCTGTCCCATGTGGGCAGGAAACTCTCAGAAGACTGCCAGTTTCTCCCAAAGGGAGAAGCAGGATAAAGGTATACAATTAATAAATTGGTGTGTTATAATATGATTGCTATGGCAGTTAGAGTTAGAACTCTAACTCTATTATTTTATATCAGCTGATCTGAATATCTCTCTTGTGATAGGAAATGTGAATCTAGTCTTTGAGCAAGTTTGAGATTATAATACAGTACTGTCTAGGACATGTCTTAACTGTGTGAAATTTACTTATATCTCAATGCAAGCTTGTGCCATTTAAATCTCTTTCCTACTCATCCAGTCCATGTGCTGATAACCAATATTTTACTCTATTTTCATGACTGTTGCAGTCATTTTAGTCCTTTTTCGTTTTGGTAGCCTAGTTTGGCCCTGAGATTTTAGCAGCCTCTCCTTGCTCTTCCTTCTCAACGCTGCCATATTGGGGCTCTTCCAGGGTCCAGGCTCTGCAAGTTGTTCACTTGAGTCATCCTAAATAGGATTGTCAGAACTCTAGATGAAGGACAACCATGCGAGCAAGCTGGGTTCCAAGGATTCAGGACCATATACACATGGTGACCAAGTTCATTGAGGTTTCGTGAGAGTTCAAGATGCCACTCTATCTAATATTCATTGATTTAAAGAATCTCTTTGATTCTGTTGAGACTGAAGTGGTCATCGAAGCCCCAGCCAAATTGAGTGCTCAAACTCAGTATGTACATCAGGATCCTTCTCGAACTGTACTACAGATTCACCACAAGGATCTTACCATTCTACAAAGTGATCATAGACTTTAAGGGAGGGATTCAGCAGGGCAACACCATTTCACTTGAACTCTTCAGTGCCACCCTCGAGAATGTCATGTGATGACTGGAATGGGAAGGAATGAGAGTGAAAATAGACGGTCGGCAATTCCACCACATCCACTTCGCTTATGACATCATTCTAATAACACCAAACATTTGCCAAGCAGCACGAGTACTGGCTGACTTCAACAGTGAGTGTGGAAAGGTCGGACTGCAGCTGAATCTCATGAAGACAATGTTATGAGAAATGGACTAGTTCCTGATGTTCCATTTGCTCTCAACAGAACGAACATCTCTGAATGCAGCAGTTATGTATACCTAGGTCAAAAACTCAACATGAGGAATGACCTGGCACCTGAACTGCACAGGAGGAAGAAAGCAGCATGGATTGCCTTCAAGAGCATCAAAGAAGTTTTTAAGAAGATGAAGAAACTCTGGCTCTGGGCACATCTTTTTTTGACTCCACAATTCTTCCTGCACTAACATACTAACATATGCCTCAGAGACGTGGGCTCTAAGGAAAAAGGATGAGAACGCTATTCGGGTACCCCAGAGAGGAATCAAAAGAGCTATGCTTTGGAGTGTCATGTTTAACTCAAGTGAAAAAAGGAATCCGCAGTTCTGAACTCCATCGATGATTGAGAATCAGGGATGCTATCTTGTTTGTCAAGGTGTTGAAAATCAAATGGGCTGGACACATAATGCGATTTGGGGAGAACCACTGGACTAGAACTGTTACTGACTGGATTCCACGGGATGTCAAAAGAACACCTGTCCACCCACCTATGAGATGGTCATACTTCTTCATCAAGACCCTGAATGAGGGTTCTGAGGATCTTTGCATTCCTGGGGCGAGCAAACACTTTTGGGCTACACTAGCACGTGACAGGGATAAATGGAGATATTACTGGCACCCACTCTAGCAAATCGGTGAGCAACAGGATGATAAGTTATACAAATGATACAAGTGATACAAGTGATTCATGATTGTTAAAAAAAAGATTCATCCTATAACTCAAGCCACTTTTGTCTTCCTCTGTCTTGTCTCACTTAGAATAAAATTCTCAAAAGCACTCTACAAGATGATAATGTACATGTCAGGAATACATATCAAAGAATCTATGCATAATAGTTCAGCTCTAATCAGGAACTGAAGTTGCATCTAATCCAGTCCTGGGATTTTACCTATAGAGTGTTTGTCTCCTTTTCATCTTTCTTTCTGACTATACCTTGGAGTTGTAGTTACTAAGGGTTCCCTTGAAACAAAACGCCTGTCATCCAAGGAGTGGTTGGCAACCAAAGCCGCATATGAAATTGCAGCATCAATTAGCATAGCTGAACATATATCCCTACTGAGTTGAAAGCTTGAAAATGTAATTCATAAAGTCACAGGAGATACCTAAAGATATAGAGTCGCTACAAATTCATTTAAATATATGTGTTGAAACATACCTGCTGGATGTATGGGGGCACATCTCATTTCCCTTGGCTTTTCTCTTCAGTTCTTTTTCTTGCTTTTGAGTTTTATTTCTTTTTCATTCCTTTAAAATGAGGGATCCTTATACATAGGATATTAGATGGAAAAATTCTTATCTTAAGATCAGTTGAGCAAGCTACTTCTATTGAGCAGCTGGATGCCTGCCTTTTTCTTTCCCAGTACTCAGAGAACAGCAATAACGTGTTCTGAAAATCCTGTAGTAAAAATAGGAAGCAGTTAGTTGAATTATTCAAGTTGAAGTTAATGGAGGATTTTTTAGTATAAAGCTTTATGTAGGCTAGTAGGATCTTTCTATAGACTTAACTTGTTGAAATGATAATGAAAGCCTGCATAGTAAAATTGAGCATCTCTGTCTCCTTTAATATAATAGGTAATCTTGTAAGACGCTTTACTTGTTCGTCTAAGTTGCTAGAAGAGAATGTATCTAATAGAACATAGGTTTTCTTATGTTGCTCCTACATGCTAGAATTACAAAAATGTGCAACACCCCCTATTAATGAAAAATCTAATTATTTGCAATAAATACCATTTCAAATTCTAAGTAGTATAGTCTGTCTTAATGAGAAAAACATATACTAGAATTGTAATTATTGTAGGAGATATTTCTACAATGTTATAATTTATGACTTTCATCATTTAGTAAGTTAAGGGATCTAAGGCAAATCTATACATTCTTGTGAGAAGATCACTCTGATTAATCTTAGTATATACCTGGATATTGAGCTGAATAATTAACATTGGTTTATTGTATATGGCATTCTTTGTGATGATAGCTTTCTATAGAGCTCTTGCAAGTTTACTTTTCATATTTACTAGAATCAGAGAGCCTAATAGCCTTTAACTTTTCATATGTACTAAAACCTAATAGTCCCAAACTGCATTTTGGGGGATTTTTATAAAGTAAGTTGGACTTTCATTTACTGTTCAGTATTATAAACTGGGTATCCAAAGGGTAAAAGTAGAACAAGAGTTTGCAAAGCCACAGAACCATCTGACCTCAGCTCTTGGAAGTCAACATGCAAACTTTGGTATTGACCACAGCTTGATTACCAATTAAATTATGTGAACATGAGTTCAAATAAAATTAATCTTTCATAAGAACATAGAGATTAGGCAGTGCCTTAGGACTTTTGGAAATCATCATAAGGATACTGAATGATGTTTCCAAATACTGTGATGAGAGAATCAGGCTCAAATCTACACAGACTTTGAATTGTAGGAAGCTATGCCTGGGAAGTTGTGTACTTGAAAGTTGGACTCAAAATCAGATCAAGGGATTTTTAAGAGGTCAAAAATCATGTCTGCAAGATAGAGAACTCAGTGTATTGCTTTTAAAAGCAATACTTTTTTCAAAAAGTTATAGCTAAATTTGCAAAATAATAATTGGAACCTGACATGCAAATGTTATAACTAAAGAATGAAGAGAACTTACACAGGCTTTGTGACTTCAAAATAAAATGACCAGGGGCTGGAGCAATAGTACAGTGTTAAGGTCTTTGCCTTGTACTGCCAGAAGTAATTCCTGAGTGCAGATACAGGAATAAGCACTGACTGAGCATAGCCCCAAAAAACAAAAAAGCAAATAAGCAAAATTCTGGATAGTACAGAGGGCAGAGAATTTACCTTGCATATGGCTAACCCAGTTCACTCCCCAGCATCCACTGCTTTCAGAGTGATCCCTGAATGCAGAACCAGGAGTTAGCACTGGTCACTGCTGGGTGTGGCCCAAAAATAGAAGAAAATAAACTGACCACAAATTTTCTTTAGGAATAACTTAATCTTAGCTATAAGCTATAATCACTTAAAATTAATCCAATGTGTTAAAATTTTATCCGGGACCGGGGTGATAGCACAGAGTGTAGGGTGTTTGCCTTGCATGAGGCAGACCCAGGTTCGATTCCTCCGTCCCTCTTGAGATCCCGGCAGGCTACCTAGAGTACCCTGCCCTCACGGCAGAGCCTGGCAAGCTCCCCGTGGCATATCCGATATGCCAAAAAGCAGTAATGACAAGTCTCACAATGGAGACATTACTGGTGCCCACTTGAGCAAATCGATGGACTGCAGGATGATAGTGCTACAGTGCTACTTCCTGTATTATTACTTTATCTCATAAAGTCATTATTAGCACTGCATTGGTTTAAACAATAGTTCAATTTATGCCACTAGCAGTAATAATACTGCAAGTGTTTTGCTAGTTTGCCTGAATATTCTTATGATCTTGTGTTTACCTTTTCTTTTCACAGTGTTCAGTTTCTAATCTTTCCCATTTCTTTCCCTTTGATTTTTTTCCAGAAAAAAGTTTTCTGAAAATGAATATCATCACTTTTAGTTTGTCTGGGATTATTTTCATAATAATATGACCGTCCTTTACTTCAAGGACAGTCTTCGTTTTTAACTGTCTAAATGTGTTTTTCTCTGTGGTTTGGGGTTTCCCTGAAACATTAGTTATTTGGTTATTTATGGGAAAAAAAAAAGAAGTTTGGCTTGTTCAGCATTTATTCCCTTGTTCAAAGGTTGGAGAAATTGCCAAACCTTTTCCACAATGAATCTCAAATCATATTCTGTTTTAATTCTAACATAATTTTGTAAATTGGCAACAAATGTATTAATTAATACATATGCTTCAGGAAATAGTACTTGAGGGACTGTGTCTGTCTATCATCACACACAAAAAGCTGAATTTGCAATAGTTTTCCCCCTCTGTTTTCTGCCATTCTCCTACAATCATTTACTTGTCCATGTTTTTCACTCCTTTGAATTAACTTTCCTCTTCCCATTCATTCTCTACACCTGTAAACCAGGTAAAACACAGAATTTTAACCTATTTTTCCTTGAAAGACAGTTCTAACAAACCTGTGCAAAATTGGCTGCAGGGGCACACATCTTCCAGGACTCCTCTGTGGACATTTCAGACCCAAACTGAGCAGACTGAGTCCTTTGGCCATCATGAATAAAATAAAAAGGGCTTCAATTTTCTTTGAAGAGAATTGATGGAAATGATTAAATGCATGGGATTTATAGTTTATAAGGAAAGATGAAAAGACTTTGGTTCTTTTATTGGAAGTGAACATTTATAACTTGGACCCAAGATTACAAAACCATGAAACAATAAATGAAAGGGGGTGCATTGGCTCCTGCCAATCTTCAAAGAGAACAGAGATTGTGATCTTTTAAAGGATTTATATGCATTATACAGTTTCTCTAAAGGAGAAATTGGGACTAATCTGCTTTTTGCTCTTTGGGGAATTGCGGTTTTGTGCACTTTGCTTAACTCTTCCCTCCCATTCTCTTTGACTTCATGTTCTTAAATATATAATAGTAATTACCTTAATTTGCCTTTAAAAAATAGGTTTCTTCTGTTGGGAATGGGGTCTATTTTGGGAAGCAATATAAATGTCATCTACACTGTTACAATTCCTATTGTAAATGCAATGTATTTTATTTCAACAAATTAGCATTCTAACACTTTGTTGGTTTCTATTGAGTGTAAGAAAGCTTTCTATGAAGTAAAGACCAGCAACTGAACTGCTGACTCTAAAATCCTTAAAGATATTAGCATATGCTATTAAAGTACATCTGAGTATATAGATACTATAGGTGTTGCAAATGCAAACAGTTTTATTCACTATTACCTTATATAAGTTGCTTGATATTGATGGGAAGACATACTGACCTTGGCATATTACTAATGCCCCAAATGCAACACAACTAACTTAGCAAAATGCAATTAGCTAAGTGGATTATTAATATAATCATTGCTGTGGGCACTAATTAAGAAGAAAATTAATTTCATGACCTAATATAAGAAAACATCTAATCACATAAATTATCACTCTTAGAGAAATATGTTGGCCTTAGGAAGGCACATTTTTAAAAGGACGGAAGTAAAGCAAATTATGAACATAACTTTATAGTCATGTAGCCTTTTCATGAATGTGAACTAAATAGAATCTTATGTGATGATTTATGGTTCATGATGATGTAAAATTGCTATTTATCTTATGTCACAAATTAAAATATTTAAATTTATATTTTATAATTGGATATGCCAAAAGCAGTAACAATAAGTTTCTCAATGAGAGACGTTACTGGTGCCCATTCGAACAAATCTATGAGCAACAAGATGACAGTGACTGACAGAATCTTTATTTAATCAGAGCAAATGGAAAACTAATGTATGTACAAACACTAAAACACTAGAGTTTTATTTTATATATATATATGCAAAATTAAAATACTATACTCTAATTAGAGTTAATTTTTTGGAATATTCAAGTTAGTGAAAATTTTACTGTCTTCCAAGTTGCCATTTTGTAAGAGAATGTAATCTAGCATTCTTCAACATTTTTATGCCTGCAAACTGTCCTGTGTGTCAACCAGTCCATGGATTGAAAATTATAAGCAAGATGTTGACAAGATATTTTCAGCATTTCTACACTTTCAGATCAGCCCTGCTTTGCAGAACGGGGTTGAAGAACACTCATAAGAAGCTTTTTTATATGGAAGAAAAATTTTAAAAGATGATGGACTTAGAAAATAAGCCAAGACTGATAGAGTTTTTGGTTATACATTAGATATTGATTGAACCTTCTTCCAACATGACAAGTGCAAGTGTTTTCATCAAATACCTGTGCCTTTCCTGAGGTGATAGAAAGACACACTGGGTCCCTATCTTCAGAGGTTATATTTCAACACCATGAATGAAATTTTTCACTCTGAAATGATGATAAAACAGAGACATAGATACGATAATAGATAATACAATGCAAAGACTGCCTAATAATTATGTTGACTTTTTTCCAAATGTGGAAAATTATGTCAGCTATTCAATGTAATCTCCAAACTTCATAGTTTGACATATTTTTCCCTTTCTATCTTACATAAATAGAAATGATTCTTAAAGGTTTAAATCATTTTCTCAGGTTAATAAGAACAATGCTAGACTCAGGATCTGAACCCAGACGATCTGATACCAAAGTACAGTTGCCTTAGCTATATATGTGATAAGAAGGGAAGTAGAAATTCTCCTTCAAGAGCAATAGAAAAGAGGAGGAACTCCAAGCAAATATCAAGGTTTAAAAAATATACTATAAAAATCTAAAAGAATAGACCTTTTCATAAATATTTCTCTACAAAATATGTAATTACCCAATATATTTTATTTTATATTTTATTCATTCATCTATTCATTCATCCATCCTTTTCTGGTGTCAGGGATGGAGACACTATCCAGTGCTTCACAGAGAGAAGGCATCTACTCTACTACAACCCCTGATATCTATTTTAAATGGCACTGATGAAGATTTTACATAAAAGGGAAAACAGCATTGTTCCGAATTTAGCTTTATTCCTAGAAAAGAATAAATTATGTTAATTTATTATATAATGTATTATTATATTAAAATCATTTTAGGAAGTATTTCTTGGGATGATAAGAGTGTGGGTCCAAGTGTGAACACGTAGAGCTCTGGGGAAGTGGATGCCTCAATGTTTTGAGCGCATGATTTGCAAATGGGAGGCCTATGTTAGATTCCAAACACTGTACATTCATCCGAGCACTGCTGCCAGGTGCAACCCTCCAGCCAGAGCTGGAAGAAACCCAAGTAGTTCCAGGTGTATCCTGCCCCACAAAATTAATTAATTAATAAATAAGATGTTACTGGTAGAGACTTGGATATATTTCAGCACTAGATTGCCTTGCATGTGATTGCTTAGCATCACAATGAAACAAATAAATCCCAAACGTTATCAAAGTGCTACTGGTAGAACAAATTGAAAGAGGTTGATAATATTTTAGATTGTTTTTAAATAATCAGTGAGTATTTAAAATTATGCTCTGTCAAAATTAAAAGCAAAAGTAAAAAGGCTTAAAATGAAACTCAAGAAAAATCAATTTATACCAATAGGTTTTTAGATGTGACAAAAATAAAGAAGAAATATATATATATATACCATCTTTGATTACATAAACTGTATATGATATTAACACTTTTACAGGCAAAACTGCATAGAACACAAACCAAGTCATCCTAAGCTCTGCTCACAATATAGCAGTGCCACAGTGGAGAGAACAGTGAGTACGGAAGGGTCCTGTCTTGTCCAGAAAAGCAACCCAAAGATATGACCCATGTCAGTGAGTTGATGGTAAGAATTCCTGCTGGATGGAAAACAGAAAACCATGGCTGGAGCCATAGTACAGCAGGTAGGGCATTTGCCTTGCACATGGCCGACCAGGTTCAATCCCTAGGATCCCATATGTTCTCCTGAGAACCACTAGGAGTAATTCCTAAGTGCAGAGTCAGGAGTAATCCCTGAGCATCCCTGACTGTGATCTAGAAAGCAAACATACAAACAAAAACAGAAAATCTTGAAGGGTGGAAACTCTGATTTTGTGTATGCTGATAGATAAATTCATATGAATTGTGCATCAATACTATATTAATATATACATATGTATACAAGATAAGATTTCTTCTTGCCTATAGACGGTGTGATCTATAATGTTATATATGTCACACAAAGTCTGAAAGTACAAAGAACTTTTGGTCGCGCCTTGAGTAACCATCTTTTTATAGTTATCATAGTCATCGGTGCAAATTGTTCAGACAAGGAGACATGCGGTCTCATTTTGGCATCCATGAATGAGAGATTTCCGGGACAGAGAATTTGTATGCTTTTAGAGGCAGTTTAGAAGGGGAACTGGAATAGTAGCAGTTTGTCAACTTGCTGACTTCACTGTTGTCCTCTCAATTGATTACTGCCAGGAATTTTTTTTTTTTCCAAATAGAAAGAAGAAATTTTTTAGCATCTACATCTATCACTATCTTAAGGAAGATATGGGTAACATGAATTACTTCTAGGAACAGTACACCCTTAATGAATTATTTGTTGTACCACATTTGAAAAGATGCTGGGGTGGATGTGGAAAAGGAAGAAACCATATGAAGACCATTTCTTTTCTAATGGTGGTTTGGATAGTTTATTTCAACCCTAGCGACTGGCAATCAATGGGGTGACAGATGTTGCAGACAGATCGCCCTCACATCCTCACATCCTGGATCGTTTATTTCAAATACCTTCCAAAATGCACAAAACCCTCAATATTGAGCTTTATTCAGAGATCTGCAATATTATTGTTGTTTCTGTTTTTTGGTGTTTTTTTTTGTTTTGTTTTGGTGTTTGTTTGTTTGGGGGGGGGTCACACCTGACTGTGCTCAGAGAACTAGTGCTGGTGGTGCTCAGGTAACCATGTGTGGGGCCAGGGATCAAACCCTGTCTGCTGGATCAAACCCAGACAGCTGCTTTTCCTGCTGTACTATCTTTCTGGCCTCAAGGCACCCACAATTTTTTTTTCTTTTTGGGTCACACCTGGTGATGCACAGGGATTACTCCTGGCTCATGCACTCAGTAATTACTCCTGGCAGTGCTCAGGGGACCATATGGGATGCTGGGAATCGAATCCGGGTCTGCCACTTGCAAGGCAAACTCCCTGCCCACTGTGCTATTGCTCCTGCCCCTGACACCCACAATTTTTAAACTTAGCTAGTTATATTTCTACAATTCCAATTATGCCCTTAAAACACTCCCCGAGAGAACTGGAACCAATTCCATTCCTGTGTTTGTATTTGTCCTTTTGCTTTATAATCAGTCTCGATAGAGGTCTATATTTTACTAACACTCTCAGCCCAATTTTAAGTCTCTAAAGTCAGAGGCATTTGACAAGCTTTGCCATTCTCTTTCTTGAAACTCTTGCCCTTTCCAGAGTTTTGTCATAGACAGATTGTTTCTGTCTCCTTTTTTTGTGTCCTGGTTAGTTCTGAGAGTTTACTGTAAAAATCAGAAGAGATCCTCCCACAAAGGGAAAAATGATATGTTTTGACATACCTCTAACTAAACATCAAGTGGCAAGAAAAGAATCCAAGTGGAAGAAAAAGGATTGTTATTATTACATGGCTTTTAGAAGAGATCTGGCTTTTTGCTTTCATTTTTTTCTCCTTTTATTTTCAGGGATCAAACCTAGATCTGCTGGGGATTGAACTCAGGTCCCCTGCATGAAAAGTTTCCTGGGTGCTGTAGGTCCAAGACAGATGCACTCCCCCAGAAGAAATCTGAACCGATTTAGGAAAAAAAAAAAAAAAAACAGAAACCAGAAGTGCTGGGGAGACAGTAAATAGATGATGTTTCCGGACTTGTGGTTTTTTGTACTTGGCCCATGTTTTACTTTAAGTTCTCAAGTGACATTCAGGCCAATTTGACAGAATTATGTAAATCCTGAAGGCCCTTTGGTGCTGGGTGATGGGGGTAGCCTGGGGTGGTGGGGGTTGGTTGATAGAGGCAGGGGGATTTCCTGGTTTGGTTCAGTGCTGGTTAAGTCTGCTAAGATGATGACCCAAATGACACAGGTATCGGGACACAGGAGGCAGCCGTCAAGCTGTACCTGAAGTCCACTTGACCTGCAAGGAGTGGGAGAGGACCCCTGCCACCCAGTGACTCAGAGAGCCACGCACGGACTCAGGCTGGAGCGAGGGATTTCTCTTTGCAGAGTGCAGGGTACCAGCACTCTGAATCCATTGCCTTTCCTCATAGAAAGAAAGTTCAAGAAGAGGCGAAACTGAAAAAACATAGCATTTCTTAAAAAATTGACTTAGATGAGATAGGAGAGAAGGGCGATAGATCTGTCCAAGAGTGAACACAGGCTTCTCCAGAGGGAGAAAAAACACTAGCAAAGAGACAAAGAGACACTCAAGTAAGATTTGTGTTTCAGTGCTTGATAGAGAAAACCCCAAACAGCCCTAGGGGGCATTTCTTATACAGTCCCTCCAATTGTGCTTGGGGTGCTTTCGTTGATTTTTTTTTTAAAGTTTTCTTAAATTTCTCTGAATAGGTAGAGATGTTAATCTGGGGCATATGTACTCAATCTGGGCATTAAACTTGGACTGTCCATGGCTGTCCATGGACTTTTGGATCTCATGCCTTGCACTGTTACTGATCTCTGTAATCTCATCCCTTGCATTGTTGAGGGACTTTTCATAATTTTATAGATATTCTCTCTAGTTTCCTTCTTTCTTTCCTTCTTTCCTCCTTTCTTTCTTTCTTTCTTTCTTTCTTTCTTTCTTTCTTTCTTTCTTTCTTTCTTTCTTTCTTTCTTTCTTTCTTTTTTTCTTTCTTTCTCTCTCTCTTTCTTTTTTTCTTTTCTTTTTTTTCTTTTTTTTTTTTAAATAAGGAACTGTCCTCCCTTCCCTGGGGAGGGCCTTGGATTTCTGTGTGGGGGTGGTGCTTTAATTTCTCTTTTTCACAGAGCTCAGGATTTGCCTACCCAAGCACACACTCTCCATGCTGTTGAGCTACTGCAGTGCTACCCAATATCTTGTAAATTTTATTGTTTCCCCAAAGTACCTTACTGACTCTCACCCCCACTCAGCTCTCTGGCTGCAGCTCTCTTCATTAGATACAGAGGAATTGGAAATGAATAATCATTTCTAGTGAGTCAGAAAATAGATTTAAATTTAATGTGTTGTTTAGCATTAGTTGATAAATGACATATAAATGTTGTTATTTTTTAAATTTTGCTCTTTTGCTAATGATTAAGTTTCATTATTTCATTTAAAGACTAAGGTATAACAATGTTTATACATTGCTGCTTATTTATTGGTCAAATAATTTTAGCAATGAATTTGGTATTATCATTTATTTCTGTTTTTTGTGAGGTAAAATTATTTTACTAAAAGTAAATTGAAAAAAGTAGTGGAAGGAGGGAGAGAAAGAAAGAGGGGGAGAGAGAGAGAGAGAGAGGAGTGTTCAAGAGAAAACAAAAACTTCTCTAAAATGGAAAAAAAGTCTCCAAGAGCTTTTGGGAGAAGGATAAATGTAATTGCTCCAAATTCTTGGGTCTGGCATTCTCTGCAACATGAAAATTAATCTTAGTGTTTGGCAGAGAGTACCTTGCAGGCTTGCTGGTCCTTTCTCATCCTTATCATAACCATTAGACTGTAGCACTCTCATCCTGTTGTCCATCGATTTGCTCAAGGGGGCACCAGTAACGTCTCCATTGTGAGACTTGTTGTGACTGTTTTTGCCATATCGAATACACCAAGGGTAGCTTGCCATGCCCTGCCACATGGGCGGGATATTCTCAGTAGCTTACCGGCCTTTCGGAGAGGGACAGAGGAATCGAACCCAAGCAAGACAAATGCCCTACCTGCTGTGCTATGGCTCCAGTCACCATTAGACTAGCAAATTGCAACTTGCAAATTTTTTCCAGAAGGCCCCACCCTTCTCTAGTTTCAAAAGAGTTTAAGATTTGCATCTCAAAGGAAGGTGTTCTTTATACCTTTGGCCAACTTCATTGTTGGGCAATTTCTTCTTGACTTTTAACATTTCTGAGAAGCTCATTACCAGTAGCACTACCTGCTTATAGCCCTGCTTAGCCTTGCTATAGCCTTGCACCATATCACCAAGCTAAATCCCCATCATCAATGAATACTAATAGTTACCTTAATAATTAACAATTGTGGTGATTAAATTGCATTAGCAGACGTAAATGTGTTAGAAAACAATGCAAAAAATATAAGTAAATGATCAACAATGGAAAACATAGAATGCTGAGGATTACCCTGAGCATTCTCAAACTGATAGAATATGATAAAATCTCCCAGCTGGAGTTGAAACAAAGTGATATAAAACTGAAGAATACATTTCACAAAGTGGTACTCAGGGGCACATGAAGCTTGCTTTGAAATCCAGGGAGAACATAGAATTTTTGAGGGGTGTCTGGGAAGTGATATTTAAAGTTAACTAAACTGTAAATGATGTCAGTAGGTTAGGGAACCCCTCCATACTCTCGCCCCCTTCACACATCATGGCAATGAAATTTCTGGGAAGTAATAAAGCCACCAGTCCTAAGTCTGACCCACTTTGTGGATACAGAAAGCAAGACCTGATAATACCTTCCATAGCAGCAGACCCTGAAGTGTCTGCAACTCTCCCTACAGGAAGAGCCTGAAATAAAGTACTGGAGAACCCTCAATTCCTTCCTTTAATCTGATCAACCCTAGCCCAGATCAGGGAAGTTTAGTCCCACCCACTGAGAGAGGATCCAGCAGGAACAAGGTCAAGAAAAGGAGTTTCAAAAAAGACCACTCCCAACCCTACCCACTTAGCAGCAAACCTAGCAACAGGTTTCCACCCATGGGTGGTTGGCTTGGAAAACCCTATAAAAGCCACCTTGAACAAAGGGAGAGAATGCGGATTCTGCCCAAGCCCATGTGCTGTATGTGCCTGAGCATGGGTGTTGCCCTAATCTCCCCTCTTGAGATGTGTGCTTTCCTATCTAATGCTGGGGTGTCTGTAGGGGCTCTCTCTGCCACTGGAGAAGCCCACATTCTCTCTAGACTGTGTTACTCTCTCACACACGTTCCCTCCATCCTCACTTTCAAAAACCTCCAAATAAAGTCTGTTCTACTTCACTGCTCATCTGACATTCTTTTCTATGAGCTGAGACAAGAACCCCAAAACTCTAGGTATCAGGGTGACAGAGGTGGTTTTGGGAAAAATGACTGTTACTCTTCTCCCCACCTCACATAAGCCACCTGTGGGGCCCACTGACATCAAAAGAAAAGTGGATTTTACTATAGTATTAAGACTGTTTAAACTGGCTGTCTTCCCTGGGGCCCCTTGGAGAGGGTGGGCTTTGAGGGAGTTTCCCTCTCTACCCCAAGCAGAGCTCCTGCAGCCGAAGCCACAGCCATGCTCAAGGCCCCTCTCCACACGTTCAGACGAGCCTCACACAGGAAGGTACCAGCAGAGGAACCCAGGTGGGTGGGACCCGGGGCTGAGACCTCTAAGCCTGCTCGGATTGTGACTGAGCCTCTTCCTCCCAGATTCCCCATTTTCCAGTAGCTAGGCAGTCACACCCAGGGACTGCCCCCGACACTGTGTATTCCCAACAACGGCCAACATCCAGAAACTATAAAACCAAGCTCATGGAAGCTAGACATCTTATAACCTATTTGTCCCTCTGGGAGAACCTGGCCAGCTACCAAGAGTTTCCTGAACACATGGGAGAGCCCTGCAAACTCCCCATGGTGTATTCATATGCCAAAACCAGTAACCATGATGGGTCTTGTTCCCCTGACCCTGAAAGAGCCTCCAATGCAGCACCGTTGGAAAAGATGAGTAAAGATAGGCTGCTCAAATCTCAGGGCTAGGACGAATGAAGAGGTTACTGAGACCACTCAAGAAATTCGACAATCAACGGGATACTGATGATGATGATGATGATGATGATGATGATGATTAGGACGGTTTAAATATTTTTCTACTTGCAACTCATTTTGATATGAGATATTTTTGTAGAACCCAAGTTATTTATGTATATGAGATATATATATATATGCAAGTATATAATTTTTGTGTACAAAAATATACTGTTAATAAATCATGCATAAATTGAAAGTTAATATAATTTTGTAGATTCTCATATTCAACTATTCATTCCTATATTGGGTCCTACCTCATTGTTTTGATGTAGGCAGGTAGGTGTTATAAGAAAATACTAACTCCCAGTCTCAGAACTAGTCTTGACCTTAAAATGGTAACATCTCACCCACTTAGGTTTACAACAACTGTGCCCTGATTTAGTTTGCTCGCTTTATTAACAAAAGTGTTTTTTTTTTTTGACCCATATTTTACAAGCAGGAAACAGGCTGGTCAGGCTGGGAAATGGGGGGAAAGTTTCCTAATCAGTACCAGGGCTGATATTGCCTGTGGCCCGCCTCTTCCTTTCTTGGTCCATCAGTTTTCTCCCTGCCATTTTTGAAGGGTCAGGTCGATCGAGCAACTGTATTTATGTGTCGATGTACATGCTGTGTTTGTAGTCAATTTCTTCAGTCAATCTGTCTTTCTATGTGGAATGCTTGAATGTTAGAGCCATTGTTGAAATCAGAAGTGGAAATCCTTAGACTTGGAAAAGCTGTGTCATCATGAGAAGTGAAAGTGGTATATAACTCAACAACTTAAAAGGGGTTGATGTTTTTGGACCTTGTTAGAACAGAAACAAACTGAAAAGCCTCTAAACTGAGTGTTGAGAATGAGGAGAAATTGAAATCTCCAATACACATCTTACAGAGAAGGATAAAATGTTCTTGATCCCTGAAATTCTTTCAGCTCTAGAACCCATACTTTTTTGAAAGTGCGGGGAACCCAAAATAGAAGAAAGATAAGACTTTTGTGAGGCAGTACAGAGCTTTGCTTTCTAAGCCTCAGCTAATTCTAATGACAATTTACGTTGTTTTACAAATAACAGCGACATGGTATAGAAGCCATCTCAATTAAATCAAAGAAAGTTTTCTTATGTTTCCACAAATGCTGACAATTTAAGTGTTTTCTTATGCTGACATCTAAAAGTTTTATGAGAACCAAGGGCCGTTTATTGTGTCTGAAATCATGTTTCTATTTTTTTCTTGTGGAATTGTTAAAATTATCTGTTGTAGAAGGCTCATGCTTTGGAATAACTAAGTTATGGGAACTATTGAAATTAAACCAAAGATGGTTTTCTGATTTCAAAAAAAATAATAATACTTCAAAAGTTTTCTTGAGGTGGCATGTCAATGTAAATATTTGTATGTATCTGCAGAATATCTGACCTAAAAAATCTTGTGAGTTGAAATAATTGTGGTACATAAAAACAGGTTCAAAGAGTACTGGTTTAGTTTAAAACATGAGTTTCTAGAGCTATAAACTTGGTTGAAAAACTTTTATCCTACCCGTCTTTTATTTGATCTCTGAGACTTGGTAACTTAAACAACAGAGTTATTTAGTAAAGAGTTAACAGTTTAAACTCAGATGTCAGCCTGATAGTCAGAAGCCACAGCAGCATTATATCTTGGAAAAAGTTTTAAAGATAATAGGTTTTCCTGCTGGAATTCCAGACCAGCTTCAGACTTTCTGAGGAAAAAGCGAGTCACTATAAAATTCGAGAAGCTAAGTAAGCCCCTTTTGGCTAAAGTGGTTTCTGAGAATGGAGAATTCATGGAAAATATGGGAAAATAACTAATTAGTTTTTCCCAGACAATTATTAATTAATCTGCACAGTACATGAAAATGCATGCTATTATTAGGATGACTTTGTTTCATGTAAGCTTTGTCATCAGATATGAACCTAGTCTGGACCCCACGAGCGCTTTGTACACAAGTGTGAAATTCTTAATGTTTCTTGGCAATCTTTGAGTATTTTAATCATTTTACATCTGTCTTTCCTAGAAATAAGAAGCCCAATGATGTTTCCCTGGTTATTCTCTAATGTGAAGTGAACTTTTGCCAAGTGAATATATGATGTAAAAACTTTAATGGTGAATATCTTTAAAGCCTTTTGAATATCTATAGAACTGATGGAATGCTTTTGAAATAGTACTGCAGAGTATAGTTTTGTCATGCTAAATGAAACAATGATTATAAACATGTCCAAACTTCTTGGGAGATCTGTTGTATTAAGCTCAGTAAAATAAGAAGGTTAAACTTGTAAGACGGGACTATAAGAAGTATAGATGTATGTTTGTATGTTTTATGTAAGAAAGATAATGGATGGAGACATCAGTGCGTAAAGGAAAGGAATACTGTTAAAGTGAAGTTGATTTTGAAATGGAATGAAGGAAAGCTATAGGACAGAATGAACATAAAGAAATGTTGCGAAGGTTTGAGAATATAAAAGAATGTATAAGTTTGAGCTTGTGTTTTAAGGAAACTATGATCAAACTGTGTTGTCATAAGAAACTCTTTAAGTAACATCTGCAGAATTGTTATAATACCGTTTTAGCAATATTTATGGAAAAGATAGTAGAAGGACTATGTGGACTCCTGTTACAGTGCTCTAGATAATTGAGTTCTTTAAAAAGTTACAGGAAGTCAAGGTTTTCAACATGGAACTAAATGTGTTAAACATGATGCTGAATTGTGTGCTCTATCTCGGGGCTGGATGAATAGCACAGCGGGTAGGGCACTTGCCTTGCACTTGGCCAACCTGGGTTCAATTCCCAGCATCCCATATGGTCCCCAGTGAAAAGCCAGGAATAACCCCTGTGCATCTCCAGGTGTGACCCAAAAAGCAAAAAAAAAAAAAAAATATGCTCTATCTCTACAGATCTTAATAAGGATCCCTGTTGCAGTGCTCTTAGATTATTGAAAATCTACTTTTTCAAGATGAATTAAATGAATTAGACATCTATTCTATCCTTACAGATCTTAATGCTTCTTCTGACTAGAACCCACAGCAAACGGGTGTATTGCATCTCATTGAGCAAAGTGAAAGATTTGCTCTTCTTTTCTTTTTACCTTCAGTACATTTTTGATACTTCAGGACACTATGTTGGTTTGCACAAATCCAGATAAAAGTCTTTCCTCTCTGTATATGGTTTACCCACATCCAGACAGGAAATCCAGCTAAGGAACCCCAAGGCCCTCTTCAAAGGAAACAGAGCCAAGAGATTGGTCTAAATGACAGGACCAGATATTTAGAAGGTACTGTTCCAAGTACCCTACAAACCTCAGGGAGACCCCAAGTGCAAGCCAGCTCAAGGAAGAACTGGAAATTTTCTCTGCTGTGGAAGTGAGAAACCTGCATGTCTGCAATGACTGACGTAGACAAGACCATGCTCTCACTGTCAGGCAAAACCTGGAAACCAGGACCACTCCCAGACCTGAAGAGGGGATGGATTAGACTCTATTCTGCCAGAACACTCCTACAGAAAGTGAGAGGCCCAAGGTCACCTCCAGCTGATTGTGGGAACTGATCTTCACATCATATGGTCAGACCTAGCTAACTCTGACAAGCCAGGTAAAGTATTTTTTTTTATAATTTATTTATTTTTAATTAGAGAATCACCGTGAGGGTACAGTTACAGATTTATACACTTTTGTGCTTATACTTCCCTCATACAAAGTTTGGGAACCCATCCCTTCACCAGTGCCCATTCTCCACCACCCGTAAACCCAGCGTCCCTCCCACCCTCCCCAATCCCATCTCCCCCCCCACCCCACCCTGCCACTGTGGCAGGGCATTCCCTTCTGTTTTCTCTCTCTAATTAGCTGTTGTGGTTTGCAATAAAGGTGTTGAGTGGCCGCTGTGCTCAGTCTCTAGCCCTCATTCAGCCCGCAACTCCCTTCCCCCACATGGCCTTCGACTACAATGTAGTTAAGCCAGGTAAAGTATTAAATGCCATTATTGGTGTGTCTCCTCTCTGTCTTAGCCAATTCCCAGGACTTCTCAGTAAATAAAGGGGTATGCGAAATGGAGAGTTCTCCAATCTTACTGTGTTTATGCAAAAGAACAAGCCAGGTTTGTTAAGCCATCTGGTAAACTTAAAGAGAAGGTGGAGAAAAAAACATGTTTTTGTAACTTGACCTTTTGTAAAACTTAGATTCTAGTTCTGCAAAGATGATTGAATAGGTGTGTTCTAATAGGCTTGATTTAAAAGGTAACCCCCTTAGGTAATTCAGAAAAAAACAAACAAACATGGTTTACTGACGGTAGGCAAGCAGCCTGGTATATAAAGGAAGTCAATGTTGTACATGCTGTCACTAGTGTGACCAGCATAGTGGAAGCCAGAGCTTTATTACCAGGGGGATCCTCAGCTCAAGAGGCAGAATTAATTGTTTTCCCCCAGTCTGTCAGTTGGCTAAAGAACCAAGAGTAGTAAACATCTTGAATTGGTTCTAAGTACTCATGCTTAGTTCTATAAGCACATTTAGTCATTTGGAGAGAACAGAGATTTTTTTGGCAGCTCTTAATTCTTGTCCATCTCGGGATCAGCGCCCCATCCAGAGAATATTTATTCTAAGCAGAATACACTACAGAAAAGAACAATGGGCTTTGGAATGGGGTTTCCAAAAGGAATTTAGTGGGTGGTTTACCAAACAAGGAAAGTTCTTAATCCCTGGACCAATGCCCTGGAAGATTATTGAAGGGTTACAAGAAGCTTCCCACATGGGAAACGGATGCTTTAATAACATTCATGAAAACCATCTTCCTGGAGAAGGGACTGAACAGGATGATAAGAAAGTAACACAATATTGTGCTTTATGTGTCGTTAATGAACCTAGTGGAAGTCTTAGGACTCTTCTCTTACCATGACCAGTTCAGTATCAAGGAACGTATTCGGCGGAGGATTGGCAGCTTGACTTCATGTGGCTGTTCAAAGGGTCAGGATATGTCTTGGTTCCTACTGACACCGGCAGTGAAGGGGCAGCTTTACCGATCTGTACTGAGAAACCCAGAGCAGTAGCTTGGGGTTTCTGTGTCAATTAGAAAACTATGAACACCAGAAGTCATTTTCTACCAATCAAACTCATGGGGGCAGAAACTACTCCTTTCCTTATAATCACAGGAATAGCTATAGTGTTATGTTGCTTAGATTTTTATTGTTTTAACTTTTGTGTTTTCTAAAACAGCAAAGTATTCTGCCCTTTTGCTCCTCCAAGGTCCAATCATTTCAGGCATTACTTAGGCATTACTTAGCCTAACTGATCTGATCTTTTTCTTTCAGATGTCAATAACTTCAGAAACCCAACCAACTCATTGCCTGAGTCCTATTAAAACTAAGGTGGCATGAGATTTCACCCTTTCTGCACGGAGAGTCGAAAGCTAATTGTCAGCATGAAGCACCTTTAGAAGACGACCTTTGATCATTTTCCCCTTAAAGACACCACACCATATTTGATGAAGTTCAGATGGTAGGCAAAAAATCATAGAGAGTAATATATCTATATTATTATCTATGATTTATATGATATATAATATGATTTATATGATATATGACATATGTACATATATACATATATATGTACACACACATATATGTACACATACCTCTTAGAGAGCCCAGTAAGTTACGGAGAGTATCCCGTCTGCTCGGGCCTGGCAAGCTACCTGTGGTATATTCGATATACCAAAAACAGTAACAACAGGTCTCATTCCCCTGACCCTGAAAAAGCCTCCAACCATTGGAAAAGACGAGCAAGGAGAGGCTACTAAAATCTCAGGGCTGGGAGGAATAGAAACTTTACTGGTACCTGCTCGAGTAAATTAACGAACAATGGGATGACAGTGATACAGTGAAATATTTAAGGGGTTGAAATCTCTGGGAGGGATATGATGTATGCAAATAGGTTAGAGAAGCCCCTTCCCAACCATCATGACAATGAAATTTCTGGGAAAGAATAAAGCCACAAGTCCTAAAGCTGCCCCACTCTGTGGATACAGAAAGCAAGACTTGGTAAGACAGCAGCAGACCCTGAGGAGACTGGGCTTCTCCCTATAGAATGGGCCTAAATGAAATTACTGGAGAACCCTCAGTTCTATCCTGTAATCTGATTAACCCTCAGCTAGCCCAGACCAGAGAAGGCTGGACCCACTCTCTGAGAGAAGATCCAGCAGAAACAAAGATCAAGAAAAGGGGTTTCCCAAAGAACACGTCCAACTTTACCCACTTAGCAAAACCCTATCAATGGACTCTTATCTAGCTAGAAAGCCCCATGTGGGGGCTGCTTGCAGAAATCCTATAAAATCCATCTTGAACAAAGGGAGGGTGTGCATATGTTGTCCAAGCCCATGCACTGCTTTTGCCATGTGGTAGAACACATTTGTCACCTGAGCACGTGTCAACTACATCTCCCCTCTTGAGATGTGTACTTTCGTATCTAATGCAAAGATGTGTGTAGGGGCTCTCTCCGCCCTTGGAGAAGTCCAAGGTTTCCCTTGAACTTGTGTCTCTTTCTCTTTTTCTTTCTCTTTCTCTTTTTCTGTCTCTTTCTCTGTCTCTGTCTCTCTGTCTCTGTTTCTTTGTCTTTGTGTCTCTCTCACTCTTTCTCTCTCTCTCTTTCTCTCTCTCTCTGTCGGTCTCTCTGTCTCTGTCTCTCACTCTCTTTCTCTTTCCCTGTCTTCTGACCTTCAAAAAATGTCCAAATAAAATCTGTTCTACTTCACTGCTTGTCTACTCCTGAAATTATTTTCTGCAAGGAGAGACAAGAACCCGGTAACTCTGGCTAAGATCTAGGACTGACTTTTCTTTTTCCTGCAAAGAGCAATTCCTCATCCCAGCCTAAGACTGGCTCGTGGGGAAATAGGGTGGCGGGGATCAACCCCCATGCAGAGAAGACCAAGCAGACAACAGATGTGGCTTAATGGACACCTGGTGGGGCGGGGCTTTGGCCCGTGCAGGTGCAGAGCAGGGGCTCATCGAAGACTTTATCAGTCCTAGTGTTCCCAGCTGGGTCTCAGGGTGGCAGAGGCGGATCAGGAGGAAGTGACGTCTCTCTCCCTTCTGCTCACGGAAGCCACCAGTGGGGCCCACCGACATCAGTTTCAGAATTTAGGCATTAGATCCTTAGGAAAATAAAAAAGATCTGGAATTTAGGCATCAGTATTATCCTCATTTAAAGAAAGAGTTAAGGGTGAGCCAAAAAAGAGTGAGAATTAATTGTTACAAAATAAAATCAGTTGAGACTATGTTTTGTTTGGAAATAGAGGAGATTAGGAGAATGGGAATTGCCTGGCTGCTCCTTCAGTTATTAGCCCAAATGAGAATTTCGTTTCATTTTGAATAGAACAAGTTTGCTTTTTGTTTTTTACTACAAGAACTAGAATTATTTGGCCAGAAAATTACTTCTTACCAGAGTTGAATATATTTTTCACCTAGCTAATAAATGGAGGGCCTTTTATCAGATCATTCTCCTAAGCCTTTGTCATTTCTATTATATAACTGTGGTACATTCCAGTCTTAATACAAATATAAATAAATAGGTTACTTTAGAAGATATATATATACACATATATATGTATGTATGTTACACATATATGTAACCACAAAATTAGAAATGTCTGCACCCAGGAAACCACCAGCTAAAAAACACAAATAAAATCATGTCTATCTTTGTTTTCTTGGAAATCACAACTGAGAGAAAAATAAGAGATCATTACAAGCCTGGTAGAAGAGATCTTTTGCTTTTCATGAAATATTTCTCCTCGGTGAAAAAGCCAGGATACTCAAGGAGTCAATAGCACAAAGAAATTATAATACTTTTGCAATTCTTGGAGTTAAAATCTCCCAGCACAGAAGTATGTTTTATTTTGGGTTAGTAATAGGCGGGCAAAGAAATCACTCAGTACTGTGGCAGTGCACAAGGGGAGGGGCCTCAGTGTTTGTAAGTACTTGTGGATCACGGTGCTTCTATTTGTGTCTGGTCACATCTACAGAATTTCTGCATAAAATTTATATTCAGATTCTGCTTAGAAGAGGTCATTAAATTCCAAGTGAGTCACATACTTTTAATTTTAAGTTGAGTTCCATATACAATTATTTAAGTTGTTTGAATATTTTCTAATTAATATTTTCACACACTTAAATAGCTGAGTGCAGATTTGTGATGAGAAGCTATTACACTAATTTGCAACCTCAGTCCTTTTTCCAAAAGGTAGAGTTAATTATAACTAATTTATAAACTAATACTAGTATAAAGCTTATTATTAATAGTGTTGCATTTAACAATAGTAAATAACATCTAATTTTGTTCATTTATTTATTGTTTTTGGGGGGGTTATACTTGGCGGTGTTCAGGACTTATTCTGCCTCTGAGGTCAGAAGTCATTCCTGGCTGTGTTCAGGGGACCATATATACAGAATGCTGGGACCAGCCACAGTGAATAATGCGTTTCTTATCCACTGTACTATGTGTCCAATCCCTTCATCACATATTTTAGAGAATATTTATTGAAGTACTCCTTACTCTTATATTTACTGCTGTTATTTTAATTTTAGTTCTTTTTAGATGGTAGTAGCATTGGTTAACAGTACGTCATGTTAATATCTTAGGGTACAATGTTATAGCATCAAACCCATCATCAAGTGCCAGTAACCCTCTATCACAATCCACGAGCACTCTCTGTATTCTCCTCTCTCTGCCTTGGTAACTGCAGTGCTATTGTCACAGTCTGAATTAATTTATACTGGACAGTACCCATCTCCTTTGTTCATTGTTACTCTTAATGTGAGTGCAGCAATCAGTATTAGACTTTCTCTTTATTATTTCACTTAGAATCACACCCTCCATTTCACTCTTTATTTCGGTATAAGGCAAGACTTCACCTTTTGTTATAATTGAATACTATTCCCTTGGAATGGGCTTTTGTTTTTAGAAAGATTATGATTCCCTTTCCCATCCCTTTTTTTGTAGCTGGTACTCTCCGTTATTCTGCTTCCTTCAGATTTAATCCTGGGAGGCTGTATGATCCAAGAAATCAGTCACTTCTTCAGCATTATCTAATGCAGTGACATAGAATTGTTAAAAATAGTCTCATAAGAATTCTCTGTGTTTGTTACCTCTTAGAATAATTTCTTCATTTTCATTTCCAATCTATTTTACAATTAGGGTATTTAGCCTTTTCACTGTATTGCTGTTGTTAATCTAGCTAAGGGATTGACAATCTTGTTTATTATTTCAGAAATCAACAAAGAAACAAACAAACTGATTTTATCCAGGAACCAACTCTTGATTTCCTTGATTACCTGTAGTCTTTCATTATGCATATTTTATTCCAGTTCTTATTTTATGTTTTATTACATTTATTTATTTTCACTAATTGCTTTTTCTAGCTCCTTAAATTGTGACGTCAAATTATTTATTTAAGATTTTTCTTGTTTACCAGTTTAAGGCTCTCTTGCTATAAAATTCCATCTTAAAACATATTTTGATTTGTTTTTCTGATATTTTTCTTTGGTCATTCTCATTTATTTACAGAAATTATTTATTTCTTATTTGATTTTTCACATTGACCCAATAGATAATAGCATGATTTTTAGTCTCCAAATATCTGGTTTTCCTCTCATTCTTTAAATATTCTTTAAATAACTTGTCAACTTTTTCCTGATTATATTGTTAATCAGTCTTTCCAGTATATTAAAATGCATGCTACTATTATTATGCTATTATGCTATTATTATGATAACTTTATTTCATGCAAAGCTTTGTCACCAGGTGTCAACCTATTCCTGACTTTCAGACAAGTGTGAAATTCTTATTGTTTCATGGTCATCTATGAGTGTTTTAATCCTTTTATATCTATGTTTTCTTAGAGATCAGAATTCTAAAAAGGTCTCCTAGTTAATTTCTAATGTGAAGTGATCTTTTGCCCAGTGAATATACATTGTAAAAACTTTAATTGTGAGCATTTTTAAGGCTTTTTGAATATCTCTAGGACTGATCTAATGATTTTGAAATAGCACTACATAGTACAGTTTTGTCATATTAAGTGAAATAATTGGTAGCTTGTGTCTAAACTGGGGAGATCATGTTGTACTAATATAGATGTATGTCTTAAGACAGAAAAATAATGGATGGAGATATCATCAGTGGGAAAAAGGAAAGGAGTCCTGTTAAAGTGAAGTTGTTTTTGAAACACGATGAAGGAAATTTGCAGGACAGAATGAAAGATAAGGAATGTGTAGAAGGTTTAAAGTTGTGTTTTAAGAAAAGGAACTGATCAAGCTATCTTCATATAAGAAACTCTTTTAATTGCATATACAGAATTGCTCTAGTACCTTTTTTGCAGGATCTATGGAAAAGATATTGGATGGATTATCCGGACTCCTGTTACAGTACTCTTAGATTATTGAATTCTTCAAAAGTTGCAGGAAACCAAGGGGTTTTCAACTTGGGATTAAATGAATTAAACATGTTAAACTGTACACTGGACTCCTGGTACAGCACTCTTAGATAACGGAAAGGCAAGGTTTAAAAGTGATGCTAAATTGTATGCTTTAGTTCTACAGATTCTAGCAACTTTTGACTAGAACCCACAGCAAACAGGTGTATTACACCTCACTGTGAGTAAAGTGAATCACTTGCTTTTCTCTTTGCACCTTCAGTATGTTTTTGATGCTTCATGGCGCTATGTTGGTTTGCATAAATCCAGATAAAAGTCTTTCCTGTCTGTAATAGGGTCTATCCCTGATGCAGACAGGAAAAAAAAAACAGTTATGGGACCCCAGAGCCCTCTTCCAGGGAAACAGTCAAGGGATTGGTTGAAATGACAGGATCAGGTATTTAACAGGTACTGTTTCAAGTACCTACAAACCTCAGAAGGACTCTAGGGGCAGGCCAGATCAAGGAAAGACTGGAAATTGTCTCTGCTATAAGAATGAGGAATCTGGGAATCAGCAACGACTGACTGGGCCTGGGCCCTGTAAGAGCCTGGAAACCAGGGCCTCTCCCAACCCTGAAGAAGGGAGAGGATGGACTCCTTTCTGCCAGGACACTCCTATGGAAGGTGAGAGGCCTGAGGCCACATCAGTCCAACCAGAAGTCTCCAGGTCACCTCCAGTTCATCGTGGGACTTGATCTTTGCATTTTATGGCCAGGCCTGGGTAGCTCTGACTTGCCAGATAAAAAGCCACTATTGGTGTGTCTCCTATCTTTAGCCAACCCCCAGGACTTCTCAGTAATGAACGGGGTACCCCAAATGGAGAGTTCTCTAATCTTGCTATATTTATATAAAAGAACGAGCCAGGTTTGTTAAGCCATCTGGCAAATTTAAAAAGAAGGTAGAGAGAAAGCCTTGTTTCTGTTGTTTGATTTTTGTAAGAAGTAGATTCTAATTCTGTCATCCTACATCTCCCATCCCTTTGTTTAGCTATAATCACTTCTCCATGCTCTCTTCCCCAAAAGAGTTAATCCGAGGCTTTCCCTTAATCTGACTCTGCTAATTTGTAAGGTCAGACTTTCCTAGGATACTGAATTTATATTATAGAAGTTAATATTGCCTTTCTCCTCTTCTTGTGCCTTTTGAATAATTTACTTTAAAGCTATGTCTGTTTTGTATAGACACAAGAAGACAATATTATGCTTTTATAACTTGGGAATTAATTGGCCTTGAATATTATTTCCTCCCGGGCATCTGCTTTCTCCACTTAAGCCTCAGTTGCCCTCAGTTCCTAGCACTCCAAAAGCAGGGTCCCGACGAGGGACGGGAAGGATCCAGGGCAAGCGGTGTGTTATGTGCTACCCTGGCATCGAGAAGGGCCTGGCCAAAGTGCCTAATTCTTAACTATAAGTTAAGAGCTTGATCATAGACAAATGCTGTCATGATCCAAAAGTAATGACGAGACTAGGACCCTGCTAGGGATAGGAAGGACTGATCTGGCCTGAGCACTGTAGTCTGAGATTGAGATGGCCTCAGGAGAGCAATTCCATAAGCTTTAATGCATCTCTTATTGTGTCCATACAAAATGATTAATATTATGAATTCTTATATGTTTGCTGGCTGAGGAGAAGAGAAACACATTCATGGGACTCCGCCCTTGGGTGGATCCTCCTGCTTAAAGAGAATTAAGTCCTAGGAGAAGCATCCCCTAAGGGAAAGGAACCTTACCCTATTGATGGTGACCACACCTATGTGTACACCCCAACTCCCCGCATGCTGTGGAGATTTAACTAGGCTGTAAGAGTGGGTTGGGGGGCCAGATCCACGGGGGCCAGATCCAGAGATCCAGGGAGAGACCGAGAGCCGGGAGAGAAGCAGAGAGAGAGAATGAAATAAACTGATCGAGCAACCAGTTTGGCCTTCTTCCTTCCGTCGCCTGCCCTTGACCGACAGCACACACAGCGGTTCCGGGGCACCGAACGTGGGCGGTGAGACAGAGCTGCCTGGAGAGCCCGAGAGTGCTCTCGCCCCTCAGCGAGCCTTAGTTTTTTACATAATTCTACAGAGATTATTGAGTAAATGTATTCTAATCTTGGTTTAAAAGGTACCTCCTTTAGGTAATTTAGATAAAACTCGGTTTACTGATTTCAGGAAAGAAGCATAGCCTATAGGAATTCAATGTTGTACATGCTGTCACTAGACAATGAAGCAATAGAACAGCGGGTGGGTTTGCCTTGCACGCAACCGACCCAGGTTTGATTCCTCCAATCCTCTCGGAGAGCGTGCAAGCTACCAAGAGTATTCCGCCCGCATGGCAGAACCTGGCAAGCTCTCCATGGCATATTCTATATGCCAAACACAGTAACAAGTTTCATAATGGGGATGTTACTGGTGCCCACTCAAGCAAATAGATAAGCAATAGGATGATAGTGATACAGTGATTTATTTCTCCTTTGATTTTTTGATTTTTCTCATTGAACCAATAGCTAAAAGCATGCTATTTAGTCTCCAAATATCTGAAGTTTTCCTCTCCTTTAAGTAGTTCAAGCCTATTCATGATATCAACAAGTGTAAGATATGATTTCAATGATGGTTTGTGACTTTATTTACACATATCTTTCATCATAACATGTAGTCCATCGATGAGAATATTTTATATTTACTTGCTTGGTGAAAATTGCAGGGTGTGTGTGTTTGTGTGTGTGTGTGTGTGTGTGTGTGTGTTTCTCATAATATTGTATAGAGCTAATTGTCCTAAATTTTTCATACGACCAGCTCCTCTGTTGAAGCATTTTATATGTTTTTTATTCTTCTGTTTCATTTTCCTATTTTTTCTTCTGTTAAAAATTCTAATGTAATTTTGGGTTCTGGTTATTACTGCATTTTATTTTCTGAATATTTTTGGAAAATTCTGAAAATTTTAAGGCAGGATTATTGATGAAATAAAATTTAAATTACCACTACTGATATTAATAATATTCCCCTTATGTACTTAAGTCTATTTTAAAATCAAATAACGTATTGCAATATTAAAATAACTATTATCTTCTTCTTAGAACTCCCTTAAATTTGTTCTCTTCTCTAACTTTAAAACTATCTTTGGTAATCCATGGCTAATGTGGATAATTTAAAGGTTTTATATTTATGGCTTTATTTCTAGATTTTCAGTGAATCATTTTATAAACAAACCCAAATCTCTCTTTTTAGGATTCCTGAGTTTTAGACACTTTAAATTTCAAGGCATTTACACTGTAGTCTTTTGATATAAAATCTAGAAATTCAACCTTTTGTTTATTTTTTTATCATTTTTTTATCCTTCCAAAATTTTCAGTACTAAACATAATATGCAATTAGTATTTGTACTGGAGTGGTAGTCCAAAGGTTAAGAAGTTTGTGTTGTATATGGCTGACTTAGATTTATCCCTGACACCACACAGTTCTCTAAGCACCATTGGGATAACCCAAACAAGCTTCTGAGCACTCTGATTGTGACCCCAAAACAAGAAGCAACAAAAAAATCAATACAAACATTCCTCAAATTTTGAGTACTTTGCTTTTGTTTTCATTTTTCTTCCAAGCTGTCAGTTTCTTTTCCTTCATTCTTTCTCTCACCCATCCTTTTTCCCCCATTCACCCTCCCTGTAGCTTTCTTTCCCCTCCTTTTCTTTCTCTTTACCCTTATCATTCTCCACTTACCCTTTCTTTTCCTATTTGTTTTCCATCCTTGGCATACTGGCAGATGTTTTAGTTAAAATAATGAATCTGTATAACCACCTTCAGTAGATAGTTTGATAGAAGCCAATATTTTATATCTATATTTGGCACAAAATTTGTCTAATCCATGCTTTGCAACCACTAGATAATTATAGTGATTATGGATTTCTATAATTAGAAACATTATATCATAAAAGTTTCCAAGATTTCCAGTCATTTAGATATCAGCCAAATTAATAAAATACAAGTTTATAAAAATTATTTTGTTTTTGCTATGCTTCCTTGAATTTCTTTCTTGTAGTCTTTTTTTTACATTTACTAAACCTTTCACATAGACTTTTCTTGGTATTGCTCCTTTTTATTTACTGGAATTTTACCCAGAACACTCACTAAACGTTACTGTCCTATTTATTTTGTAAATTCTGTACACATAATTTTGCATTTCTGTTTTTAGAGGGACATAAATATTTATACACAAAATTTTCATATTGGAGACTTTTTTATATTTAAAATGAACAGTAAACACTCTATTTTTATGACAGAGGTATTATATGACAGAAGTATTAAGTGCAGCATAACAAAATAACCATTGCAAGTTAAATGAGAAACTGTGGATATTAGTGTTTACTATTAAACATGTAGATTGTCCTGGAATTTCTAGAAAGCTATTAAAACACTCTGAAACTTATATTAATGATTTGCAAAATGGGGCCTAGACTATATTTTTGTTGGTTTTAACAATTAAGAACTCTAGAAATGTTACAAAATTAATTTTGCATTAATTAAAGTATAAAATTTGCTTATTATGTGCCACTTTTGTTAATAATAAATTTTATATTTTGTGTCATTATTTATGACAAAGTCATACATATTTCTAAAATGCATTTGAACAGTCTTACTTTTGTTAGGATTCTATTATTTAAATTTGAAAGTGCTCCCTATAAGAGTGCTTGAGCAATTTAAGTTATTTTCATTTCATATAACGAGAGGACTGTAAATTGTTGTATTGATCTGCAAGGGTTCTATCTATTTCATTAGATATTAGGTTAGATGATGCTTCAATATAAATCTTGGGAGTATTTTAAAGATAAAAAAAAAATCTTATGTTTTCTATTATAGCTTGGATTGCTTAGGTGATTAATTAGGTCCTTAATACATGGGCTTATTTATATGCTCCTCTTCTGAAATTGTATTGATTGTGTTTTTTTATCTTGTGCACATGAAATCATGTGTATAAAACAGTGTACAGAGAGTGAGAGCAACAATATTTCAGCTTGATGGTTTTCAATTAATCAGCCCAGGCGGAGGTGATATGAATTGGAAATTCATAGGTTCAAAGAATAGCTGATGAGTCTTAACAGACCTGCTATCTACTAAATATCTTTAGCATCTAGCTCAGACACCATGGAAGCAATTACTTAATATTTAAATAAAATATTGCAGACTTTATTATCACATAGAGTAAGTTTGTAAGATACTTTGAATCTCATAATTTTTTACTATAAAATTTATTTTGTAGTAAAAGTACATGTTTAATCTCATTATGTATGTTTCACAGAAAACTTTAATGTGCAGTAAAATCATTGATCTAATAATTTAGTTCAGACCAAAGTATATTTCATCTGTGAATGTCTATCACATGTTTCTAACTGCATTCTTATTAGCTTGTCATATATCTCAATGAATCAACTTACAATGCAATATAAACTTATAGGTAGCAATTGTCAAAATGTCTTTCAAGCATCTTATAAGAATGCATCCAGGCAGTCTGGTGAGCAACGCGGCCGGAGAAATGCTCCAGACCCGAATCCGGGCCAACAACACCAGGGATCCAGACGGAGGAGATACAGCTGGCACACCTTCTCCGGATGGGGCCCTGGCGACACTGAACAGCAACTAACATGGCTCCGGGTTGCGGGACTAGAACACATCCGAGCCGCGCGGCTGCTGACGCGGCCGCGCGACCTTTTCTAAAAACTGAAAACATACAATCTTTTAATGACAAACCATTATCAAATGCTTCCTTAGTAGGGCTGTCTTCCTTGGGGGGGAAACTCCAACAACAATAGTGAGTTTTGTTTTGCAATATGGAATGTAATCAAGGTAGAGAGAAAATGAAGTGAAATTCATCAGTTATACAGTTGCGGGGGGGCTGTGGCAGGGGGTATACTGGGGATTTTGGTAGTGGAATATGGGCACTGGTGAAGGGATGGTGTTTGAATATTGTATAACTGAGACATAAACCTGAAAACTTTGTAACTTTCCACATGGTGATATAATAAAAATTTAAAAAAAAAATGAATGCATCAAGGCATCATTGGCCTTGAAGTGAAAATGAGGTATTTGAGTATTTTTTTTCACATATCAAAATTAATGTCTTCATTAATATATAAAACTTAAAAGAACAGGGTAAAAATACACTTTCATTCCAAATGTGTTTTTCCTTCAAAATCTATAAATGCTTTTCTTTATTGTAAAATTTCACATTTCAGTTATCTGCTTGGCAATATTATTTAATTAAAATCTAATTAAATATTAATCAATGAGACTAGAGCTAAAATACAATGAGAAAGGTAATTACTTTGCATGCATCTGACCTGGGTTTGATCTCCAGCGCCACATATGATCACCAAACCATCACCAGGGACATCTCTGAGTACAGAGCCAGGAACAAGCTGAATGTACCCCTAAACCCACCACAACAAAATAACAACAACAAAAACCAAAAAAACAAAAGCAAGAAGTAATTGATTGATCAAAGTAACACTGATTCACCTGAGTATAATGGTTAATTTAAACTGTGTTACCACACCATATCCACCAATAAATGCCATTATCATTCCACCACATAGCATAGAACATGTCTCTCCTTCATCATGCCTGTTGAATAACCTCAGTACTATTGTCAGGGTATAAGGGGTTGTTTCTTTTTTTTTTTTTTTTTTTTTTTGCTTTTTGGGTCATACCCAGCGATGCTCAGGGGTTACTCCAGGCTTTGCACTCAGGAATTACTCCAGGCGGTGCTTGGGGGACCATATGGGATGCCGGGGATCGAACCCAGGTCGGCCGAGTGCAAGGCAAAAGCCCTACCCGCTGTGCTATCGCTCCGGCCCCTAAGGGGTTGTTTCTACTGCTTCTACTAGTTCTTCAACAGTAGCACTGTAGCCGCTGTCGTCCTGTTGTTCATCAGTTTGCTCGAGCGGGCACCAGTAATGTCTCCATTGTGAGACTTGTTGTTACTGTTTTTGACATAATGAATACACCACAGGGAGCTTGCCAGGCTCTGCCCTGGGGGTGGGATACTCTCGGTACCTTGCCAGGCTCTCTGAGAGGAATGGAGGAATTGAACCCAGGTCGGCTGTGTGCAAGGCAAATGCCCTATTCGCTGTGTTATTGCTGCAGTAAACCAATAAAAACTGTACTCATGATGATTTCATTGTTTTCATTTCTTAAAGTAATATGCAGATGCATCAGATTTCAGGTGAGTTTATTGTTTCTTAAAGTACTGGTGTTCAATGGAAATCAAAGATGAGTTGAATTTAGTAAAATATTCCTGAAGGAGAAAGTTTCAGTGTTGTTATCTCATGGAGAATAGAATAGAAGCTGGGCTTAGCATTTGTGGGTTCCTTTAAACACTGTAATCTCCTCTTTGGATAATTTAGGTATGCAGAAACAAGCACAATAGTGTCTTGACATTTTTTTGGTGGGGAGGGGTCTTCTCAGCAGTGCTTATGGAACCTGGGGGCCACTCTGATTCTGAACAACCAACTAGGTGTATGTGCAGGGCAAGGAAGTGGCACATCTTGGGCCCTGCAGTGCCTAAGATTCCCGAGCTCATCCTGAGAGAATTCACAGTCTCCATGGTTACACCATGGACATGCTGATTTGAGGACACATAGAGTCAGGACTTAACTGGGCTCAAGAAGTATCTCTCCTGGGGCTGGAATAATAGTACAGTGGGTATGGCATTTGCCTTACATGCCTCCAACCTGGGTTCGATCCCCAGTATCCTATATGGTCCTCTGAGCACTGACAGGGGTAATTGCATTTATCCATGGTAAAATGCATTCTTGAGTGCAGAGCCAGGAGCAACCTCGGTGTATCACTGGGCGTGACCCCGAAAAAATAAAAAGGAAGTATGTCTCCATGGATTTACAGAGATGGTACACTCAGTAATTATGTGGCTGATCTGGTTTGATCTTTAGCATCCCATATGATACCTCCCATGCACTGCCAGAAGTGAAGTCAGGAGTAAGCCCTGAACATGACTGAGTGTGGCCAAAAACTGAAAAAAAAAAAAAAAAAAAAAAAACAAAAAAACAAAACAGTGAAAACAAAACTATCATTTGCCCAGTTCTTGATTAGCTGTTAATTCCCTTTTCTCCACACACATTGTACCTCTCCATTATAATTTTGCCAATAATTTTTCTACTATAATCTAACACATATCATAATATTTAAGTGTCATTAATCTAGAAATCAACTAATATTATTAGTTTTTTTTAATTATCCTAACGAGTCCCACTTGATTACATATTAAACAAGGAGGAATGGGGCTTAGACTATCTGAGTATTTTGAACTGCCAGTGTTAATATTTCAGAATGGAGAATTATTAGCATACTTTAAATTATAAGTAAAAATGTCCTTTCAAACTTTTTTCTTAAGAAAGTTGACAGAAAACTCAATAGTACTTTGGCTTTTTCTGAATACTACTGTTGGTGGAGTGACAATCTTTTAAAGCTATAATTTCCCATTCTAAGAAGGGTGTATTAAGGAGGGAGGGAGGGGGAGAGGAGAGAGAGAAGAAAAGAGGGAGGGGGGAAGGGGAAACAGAGGGGAGAGAAGGGAGAGAGGGAGAGAAGGGGATGGGAGGGAGGCAGTCCAAAGTAGAAGCTATGGGTGCAGAGACTCAGAATCTGTTGGCACTGTACGAATCCATGTCCTGGTGACCCCAGAGCAACCCTGACGCAGCCTTGGTGGTTCCTGGAACCACATCACAGGGCTGAGCACTGAGCTGTGTGTGGCTCACACTGCCTGACCAGCCTCTGTGTAAGTGGTCCTTGGACTCCTGAGCACTGCTTGGGACATATTTTCTTGTATAAATGTAATAAAATGTAAATAAAATTTAGAAGCGGTTATAATTAAACAATAAGCCAGGATGATTTTCTGATTCTATCACTTTGAATTTTGTCTGAAAGATAGTAAATTTCCAATGAATAGTTGTTTTTATTACATAATCTCTTGCTTCTCTCTAAGCAAAGCCCTCAATTTCACTGAGATTTATTTCTCTGATCAATGTCGACTTCATAGGCAAGAATCTAGAAATATTTAAAGATTCCTCATTTTTTTTCAAAACTATGAGCTAATGTCTAGTTTGGATAATGTGGTTAATTCTCTCTAAAAGATTTTTCCAGAGAGAGAAGCTTTATATTGTTTTAAAACCTCATATTGTTTTAAATCTGGGCATCATGTATTTCTTCAGGCATTAGGCAGATGGTTTCAACCATAGTATGAGTCAGCTTTTAATTGCATACCAATAGAAAATGTTAAAGATTACAAGAAGAAAATCACAAGTGGCTTTTTAGTGAGGTATATAAAATGATGGGTTTATAATAAATACAGAAAATATTTTTTTGGAACCACACCTAGTGGTGTGCAGGGCTTGCTCCTTCTTCTGTGCTCAGGGACTATATCTGCTGGTGCTCAGAGAACCCAATGTATTGTTGAGGATAAAATCAAGGTTGGTCTCAAACAAGCAAGTGCTATAACCTCTATATTCTCTCTGCAGACTCAGGAAGGCCTTTATTTTTTTTGTTATGAAGTGGATTGAACAAAGGAAAATTAAATTTTGAATTTAATTTAATACAGAGTCATGAAAGTCCTTAAAGTTCTCTTATCACATAGTTTTCCAGATATTTTTCCTATGTCAAAATATACTGCTGTTTTACACCTACTTTCTTAAGTATACATCGAGTATCTGTAGGGATCTGTATACCCTACATATTCCCTAGCAATAGGAACGGATGGAGCAATGAGTTAACATTACTAACTCTAGAAAAAGCAGGGGAGCTTCCCTCTTTCTCACCTAATCAGTATGCTTATAACCATATCATTTACTAAAAACAGAGAAAATGCAATTAATTGTATAGCTGGTAAAGAGTTAAAATTTAACAAACTATTCTGTTGCTCATCATTCCTCAGCCAAATTACCCCAACACAGAAATCCCTGGATCCTTCATTACTAGGGCTACAATGATGAGAGTGTCAAAAAAAGTCAAATTTGAACCTTTAACACTTGACATAGTGAGTCATGTGATCTGCACAAGTCAAGGTGTTTGCAGCTAAGAACAGGGGTTCTGGAATGATAAAGATGAAGAAGATTTATACCCTGGCATATAAGCCAATGTCACTGGGAGAGTTAAGAAAGTTGTCAGTTGTCTCTGAACTTTATTATCATTTGACCTGGAGCAAAAAGGCTCTGGGGGAATTTATTTAACTATGGAAGATTGTTAGCATTTATGCATAACATAGGTGCCTGTATTCTATACTCAGAAACTCCAAACAGGCATACACGAGGACTGCTCACGGATCACAATCTGATCAAAATTTCATAAGGAAGAAATATTAATGCACATAATACAGTCTCTTGACATGACAGTTTCAATTTGGTAATGCAAGTTGAAATATTAATACATGTTTCAGTATGCTCATCAATCACTGTATCACTGTCACTGTCATACTGTTGTTCGTTGATTTACTCAAATGGGCACCAATAACATATCTATTACACTCAGCCCTGAGATTTTAGCAACCTCTCCTTACTCCTCTTTCCCAACAATTGGAAGCTCTTTCAGCATCAGCAGAATGAGTCCTATCATTACTGTTTTTGGCATATGGAATACGCCACGGGTCGCTTGCCAGGCTCTGCCATGCAGGCATGACATTCTCAGTAGCTTGCTGTGCTCTCTGAGAGGTATGTATGTATATATATATATGTATATATATGTATATATATATATATATATATATATATAACTGTTACTGTATTTGGGATATGAAAACGTCGTCACAGGGAGCTTGCCAAGCTCTTTCAAGTGGGCAATAGACTCTCTGTAGTTTGTCAGGTTCCCCAAGAGGGAGAACTAGGCTATCAGATATGTGACCGCATCGCATTGCATTGCTTCCAAGACCTTGGTTTTATAGTCTCTGGATGTTGGCCGTTGGTGGGATTACATAGTACCAGGGGCAGTTTCTGGGTGTGACATCCTAGTTACTGGAAAATGGGGGATCTGGGTGGAAGAGGCCCAGTCCCAATTCGAGCAGCCTTTGAGATTTGGGCCCCGGATCCCGCACACCTGGGTTCCTCTGTTGGTTTTCATGCTGACCAAAAGTACTAAATATTGATACTCTTTTGCATACTGATCTGTAATCAAAATGAAGTTAAAGTTTTGCAATGTGCTCAATTTTTTGCATCCAAACCAGTGAAAATATATTTGAGTTCCCATTTTCCAGTTTGAACAACTGAGAAAAAAATACAACGGGGAAAAAAGAGGATATAAAGATGAATTTTAGAATAAGACATGAAAAATATTTTCAAAACTGAGATATTCAGACTCATTAATAGCCTGAAAAATTTAAATGAGAGCATAACACATTCTACCCATATACTATGTTTTACAAAATATAAACTCTTAAATATTCAGTTATAGAAATACATGGACAGCTTTATTCTAAAAGAAAAAGCCCATAGCAATGTATGCATCAACATCTCTGCACACTACATAATGTCACCATACTTTAGGTCCATCACCATATGCCCGTTTTATTCAATTTAGTAAATTCATTCCTTTTATCCTGTGATCATGTTCTGTTATCAAGATCTTAGTGGTTATTTTAATTTAATTTTATTTGTTTATTTCCTTTATCCATTTGTGAATGAAATCATAAGTTATTTGTCTTTTTTCCCTCAAACATATTTCATTTAGCACAGACCCTTTATAGATCCATCAATATTGTACCAGTAAAATTCTTTTTATAGCTAATATTCCTTTGCTTATATATGACATACCTGTATTCACTTATCTATCAGTGTATATGTAAGTTGATGTCATAGTTGGTCTATTACAGGTAATGTGTATAAAATGCAGGATGTGTATATCTTTTTAACTAACCACTTTTGTATTATTTAGATACATACTGTAAAGATACAAAGCTGTGTCATAGAGTAGTCTTGCATTTATTTATTTTGAGTAATTTCCTTTCTGTTTCCCATATTGGTTGCATCTATTTTCATTCCTATCAACTGTGTTTGAGGATTTTCTATTTTTTGTTTGTTTGGAGGTCACACCCAACAGAGCTCAGGGCTTAGTCCTTTCTCTGCACTAAGGGATCATGCCTGGAGGGGGTCAAGAGACCAAATGTGCTGGGGATCGAACCCAAAGTGGCTGTGTGCATGGTAAACACCCTGTCTAGTGTAGTATTACTCTGATCCTGGGTTTCTACTCTTCATCTCCTCACTAACGCTAATTCTAATTATAGTATTTTGCTGCATTTCAAGTAATTTTTGCTTGTATTATGGCAATGACGTTTTCATTTGTATTCTTACTTAGTTCCTGCTCACCTTCCATGGAATAGTCCAATATGCTTTCAATCCATAAATAATATTTAGGATGATTTTAAAAAGTAGAGAATATAGACAGAAATGCTTATTATTATGTCATTTCTTCACAATTCACAGAAGACTTTACATAGTATATAGAGTCAAGACTTAAGCCAACGTGTCACTTGAATGGTACTTTCAATGGCTGTAAAGAGAAGTTACCATCAGTACCAATAATGTGTTGGGGGGGTGTGTGCAGATACTTAAGGGGGGAGATTCTCTACTAGACTTAGTGACCTGGGTTTGGGCGGTTAAATAGGATGCAATGCACAAGATAGAAAAGTTTGCCAACTAAAAATGCCCCATGTTCTAAAACTGTAGGAGTCTCAAAGGGGGCCCTACATTTTTCTTGTTCCTTGGTTCTCTTCCTTTATTACAATTCAGACACACTTGGTATTCTCCATCACATTTGTTCTTAAAACATATCATTTCAACTTTCAGCTCATTTGAACCTAATGCACCATTATACACTCACATATTTTACACTCAACTTTTTTCCCTGTTTGTCCCCAAATATACCTTCTTAGAAAGGCCCTGCTTTGAAACATGTTAAAAAATAATTGCTTTTAATTCCCTTGCCTTACATTATTTCCATAGTGTTCATCATAACAAATATCCTTGTATGGCAAATCGGATATTTACATATTAATTAACTTATTTGTTTATCCTATTAAAATGTGAATTACATAGTGAAAACACAATTTGCATGTTGTATTTATCATAGTTTTTGAAAGACAGTTTGATATTTTATTTATAATTTCTATATGTGTCACTTTTTTTTCTGCTTTTTGGGCACACCTAGCGATGCACAGGGGATATTCCTGGCTTTGCACTCAGGAATTACTTCCGGTGGAGCTCAGGAGACCACCTGGGATACCGGGAATCGAACCCAGGTTGGCCTCGTACAAGGCAAACATCCTACCCACTGTGCTATTGCTCCAGCCCTGTGTGTCATTTTTAATTTTTTTTTAAATTTAGATACTCTAGTTTATAATATTGTTTATGATAAGGCTTTATGCACAACACATTTCAGCACCACAGACAGCTCCTCTAGATTGTTGGCATAACTCACCATTGTTCCAGGACTCCCCAACCCCCATTATAACCTTATACCCACTGTGGTAAGCTTCCTACTGAAATCAAGTTCTCAGTTTCTGTCATCATTGGCTGTTATCCCCCTCTGTTTTTTTATATCCCATTTATGACAGACTTAAAAATGCTTGCTGCTTTATATTTTTTATTTCAGGGCCAGAGAAATAGTTCAGGAGGTTAACATGTTTGCCTTGCTAGCAGTCAAGTCTGACATCACATGTGGTCCACTGTATATGGGCAGGAATAATCCCTGAGCACAGAGCCAGGAGTAATTCCAAACACAGCCAGAGGGTTGTCTCCCAAACAAAAACAAATAAAATATGCTTCTTTCAATCTGCAAAGAAAATTTTTAATAAAACTGTAATTTCTAGTGTCACAAATAATTTTATTTTGTTAGATGCTAAAATAGAGTTTAGTAATAATAAGAAAATTCAAAATCGTTTCTAACAGTAAGGATTATATTACATATGACTTTTTAATATCATGTCTGTTTGTGACCTAAGGGGATTTATGGGTGACTCTGATTCTGTGTGGTTAGCATGTAGAGAAAGAACACTGAAATTGAGAAATTTCAGTGTTTTGAGAGACATTTCTTGATTTTAAAAACAATTAATTAGAAAACCTATATATCAAATATGAACCTTGACAAAAACAATAGGAAAGCAAGGGACAATATTCATTTTTAAACAAAGATTCAGTTTTCTATCTGCTTAAGCTCATAAAGTTACATAAAGAAAGGTATTTGTCTATGAAAGACTTTTATAATTACAAATTAATCTCTTTAATGATTCCTCACCTCCATGTCTTTTCAAGCAAACTATGTTCACTTTCAATTGAAATGAAATATGAAGTGAAAAAATGTAGAAGTTTTAAACTATAATCAATTCAAACTTGCTTAGAAATTTTGAGTTCTAAAAGTTTGTTTTGGGGTATAAGTCTTAAAACAGTTATAAGTATACATAGTACATGAGCAGGCATTATATAGAAATGTAGTACTATATATACAGTCAATTGGGGAATGCAATACCTCCCATTTTCTTTTGTTTGCTTAGGATTGCTTTGGCTGTTTGGAGAGTTTTATGGTTCCATACAAATTTTAGTAGCGTTTGTTCCATGTCTCTGAAATAAGTTATTGGAATTTTAATGTGACACTTATTGTGTTAAAATAAATAAGGTACATATTCAAACTTGTTTGCTCAAATATCTCATTAGCCAATATGATAATAATATTGAGAAAGCAAGTGCAAACTAAACTACCTATAGCTAAATAGGCATTTGCATTTCACATATGTTTTTAGTTCTAAAATTAGTCCAGTGATTATGTGCAAAGGATCAAAATAAGATGGGCTCTTATATTCCTAGTAATTTTTCCAACCTTAATTGCAGTATTTCTTAGGTAGAAAGCATAATTGTAGAATGTGTATGGATATATGAGTTTGGATAGATATTTATATAATCAAAGTGTTTATCATTGAATACATGCAAGGCAAGTACTTCCTTATTTGCTTCATATTGTCTAACTTGAGATATAGAATAGAGATATATAGCAAACACAAAGTAATGTTTCAATGCCATTTAAAATAAAAGTAAATATAAATAAAATATATACACATGTATACACACATATGCACATATTACATCAAATATCAAAGGCAATAATCCAATAAGAGAGAAAAAATACTGTTTGTACATATTTTTTTCTTTAAGAAAAAAATTAACTTAAGAATAAAAACCTCTGTTGGAAAAAATAAAATTCACTATGTACAATGTGGTTAGGACCTATAAGAAAGATTTTCCAACTGAGTTCATACACTGGGAAAAAAAGCAATGATTCAAGTAACACATTAACCCAAACCTGAACCCAGCTTTCTATAAGCATTTTATTACCTATGAGGGTTTCAGTTATAAAAACTAGAGCGCAACCAGAGTAACAATTAGGACAGAAATGGCGCTACCCACTGCAGTGATACTGAAAATATAAAGATTTTTTTTCTTAGTAGGAGTATTAGATGGCACCAGATAGTTTAGAATTCCTCTGTTATTATTTTTTATTTCTTTTTTTTTAAACACTTACCTGGTGGTAATTTGGGTCAATGTCATTCCCTGGTTGACCTGTAGACGTTGTTAAGTAGGCATTCAATACGTATAGCTCCAAATATTTTGATTTTTTGAAGTGGGCAATTAAAGCCAATTTATTGCCTTTACCTAAGCGTTTCAAGGTGCTGTAATCACTTACATGGGAGGTGGAAGAAAACTGAATGTGTTGCTTTCAGTCAAAACAAACTGAGTTGCGTTTTAAAAGAGAATGATGCCAAGTAGTTTATCTCTTAGACATTTTTATGAATTGAAATCATAGCATTTATTATGCTAGATAGAAGTATAAAAACAGAAGAGCAAATTACAGAATTGCAGTGAAAATATGATTATTATTAAGTTTTTTCTCAAGTGTGATTATAACTTACAAGTTGGTATGATTTATTTTTTTTAGAAAGGGCTTGGTTCTCTCAGCCATGAAACAGATACATAGCTAAGGAGACCACAAAATTGTCTGTGGTGGAAAATAAAAATCATTAAAACCACTAGTTCCTAATCTCCAGAGACTGTATCAGCTAATGAAAGGCTGTTTTGACTAAAGCTAAATTATAATTTTTATTGAATCATGTTGGCTTAAGAAAATAAGCAATGAATTTCATATATTAAAGAGAAACATCTCTGAATGTCAAATCAAATATTGTGAATGTATTCTTTTCTAAATTTCTGAATGCCTTTTGTTTCAAAATCAAATTTTCTCTTTATTTGAACAGTAATTTATGGGTTACCGCTACTTAATTAGCTTACAACTTGATTGTTTCCCTTAAAATGAAAGGAAACAAGCTATTAATTATTGGTTTAGACCCAAACTGACAGGAACATCAATACCCTGACTGCAATTTTCTCAATAAATCCCAGATCATAAAGCCTTGTGCATGCATTGTGGAGGTGGTACAAGTTTTATGTTCATTAACATACAGGCAACACATTGATTGTCTGCAATTACATTATTTAAATGAAGAGAGCTTCAGGGAGAAAAGACTCAAATGGGCATTCCACTCTATCACTTCTTTTTAAAAAGAAGGCTCCATTCATATGAGCCTTTGATACTCATATTTAGGTAAAAAAAAACAGTTGGACTTTTATAGCTCAGTGTATCAGATTTTGTGATACTGTAGTCATGGAAACATCAGCAATAGCTATGTCTCTGATCTATTTTATAAACTAAAGAATATTGTTGATAAAAATACCATCATTTATTTAAAATATTGTCAACAAAACTTATAGGTAGCAGAGAGTCTTTTTTGCTTTTGTGTTTTCTGTGTCCTCTACCCAAGCCAGTGTCAACTTAGCTCTGAGAGGTCACAAATAAGACTGTTTTAAGATCATCTTCTTGGGTCATGGCTAGACTTTTGGAATAGCGTTGGAAATTCAGTACCATCTTAAGTAGTGGTTTTAATGCAACCTTATTCACATGTAGATTATGTTTGTGTCTGCAGTTCTATCTTGGTCTTCATGTCATTTTTACATGGGGTACAATGTCAAAATTGAAAGCCACTTAAGTGATGACCTCTCAGTGTCTGTGTTGCAAGCCATAATGTCCCAAAGTAGAGAGAGAGAGTATGGGGAATATTGTCTGCCATGGAGGCAGGGGGAGGGTGGGAAAGGTGGGGGTATACCAGGGATATTGGTGGTGGGGAATGTGCACTGGTGGAGGGATGGGTGATCATTGTGTGATTGTAACCCAAATATGAAAGCTTGTAACTATCTTGCAGTAATGCAATACAATTTTTTTTAAAAAAGGAAGCCACTTAAGGTTATACAATATACTGAAAGACACTAGAGGATTATAAATCAAGAAAGTGAACATAGAATACTGAGAAATTACAAGTGTGAATTCGTTAATTGATGGCTTGTTGCATATCAATCTTAAGTGTTTTAGGTTTCACCAGCGAATTGCCCTTTCTGCTGCCCAGAGTTTACCATGCCCTTGTTAACTCCCCTAATTTGTTTAAAGTCTATCTTTGGCCTTTCCTTTGTTTTCGATATTAACCCTAAGTGCTTTAGTTTTCATCAATGAATTGCTCCCTTTCTTCCTCCCAGAGAAGCTTAACATGCTCTTGCTAGCATCCATAATTTAATTAAAGTTTGTCTCCGACCTTTCCTTTGTATTTTACCTCTCATTGTCACAGTTCCCCAAGTCAGTCTTGATTACTTATAAATCTAAACTTTCTGGTAATTCTGAACTTTATATTTGTACTACTTTGTATTTGAAGCGCTGTGTATTTGTACCTGCTTTTCTATTTCCCCTATAGTTTTTTTTTTTATATTTTACTATAGAGCAATGTTCTTTGGTTAAACACAGAAAGACAATTAATGCTATGCTCCTAATATTTGGGAGTTGATTGACACTGAAATATATCTACTCCTGGGCATAATTACTTTGTCATAAGTATTTGACTCAGGCTTTTTGTACTTCCTAACACCCCAAAAGGGAGGTCCCACCGTGGGACTGGGATGGACCCGGGGCCAGTGGCAAAATTACCCGGCATTGAAATGGGACATTCTAGAAAGCATAAATGCATTGTCTTGGTTAAAGCTGTTATAACTTAAGAGATGACCCCCAAGGGGGAGGACAAGAGGTTTCCTGAACTGGTCTCAGCTGGCCTGAGGACATAGTCTGGGATTTACTGTAAAGGCCTTGCTCCCTTTTAGAGCCCAGAGAACTAAGTGTTAAAAGCCATGTTTGCTCTCAAAGGCCAAAGTACTAAGTGTTGGGATCTTTATCTCTTACTGTGTTTATCCAAACAACTGCATATATTAATAACTTATTCAACTAGAGGAAAGACAAAAGCAATGTAGTTGTTCCTGGGAGACAGAGTGTCTGCTTGAGTTAATCTCCCCAAGAGAATTTCCTCCCCCAAATGTTTATCCGTGTAAATGATCAATCACACCTGTGTCCTTACCTCAAGCCCCTTCAGATATTCTATAAGTATGCTAGCAGCTCTGCATTAAACAGGCCATTTTCACCATCAGGCTGTGGTCCCCTGTCTATCTGACTTTCTGTCTCTCTGCTTGGGAGGTCTGGGGAGGTGGAGAGGCAGTTATGGGCCACCAAAGCAGCACTCCCACCCCAGTGTTTTACTTTGTGCAACTCACAATGGACAATATATATTTTTTCTATTAATTTAAGTGGACTGGAGCAATATAGCACAGCAGGTAGGGCATTTGCCTTGCATGCGGCGACCCAGGTTTGATTCCTACATCCCTCTCAGAGAGCCTGGCAAGCTACTGAGAGTTTACCACCCGCATGGCAGAGCCTGGCAAACTACCCATGGCGTATGCAATATGCCAAAAACAGTAACAAGTCTCACAATGGAGACGTTATTAGTGCCCTCTTGAGCAAATTGATGAGCAATGGGATGACAGTGCTACAGTGCTATTAATTTTAAGGAATAATTTGACCTTGATTTCAAAATCATATATTTATTATAATTTAATATCTACACTATTTTCTTCTGTATGGGGGATGAGTACTCCTTACATTAAAATAATGTAATCACAAAGTCAAAACTGAAGTTTTTCTGCCTCTTACCCTCTTGTCAAGACTGTGATAAAAATTTCTAAAATTAAGAAATCAAAAGACACACTAAGTGGAAGATTATTTTTTGGATGATGTAGTGAAGCAATTTCTTCCTGATTACAATGTTGGCACATTTTTCTAACCCTGATTAGACAAAATAGAACCTTATAAGAACTTTTGCATTATTGAATAATCCAGACTGCTGGCTGGATAGAATTGGTTATTGACTGCCCAGTAACCTCTTTATTTCCCCCCTAATATCTATAAAGAGATACCTGGCGATGTGTCTCCACAATCTCCATGAATGAGACACACGGATACATATCTCCATTGTATACTTCCATAACTCAGTTGTGTATTTTTACCTTTTGTGGAAAGATAATGATGTGTACGTAGATTATTCTTCTGCTATTAATCTATTCAGCATAAATTCACATTCCCCTATTCTTCTTGCTTCTTATTTCCCTGTCTACCTGCACATCATACATCCCCTTGCATCTTGACATCCATGAAGGCATAGCTGTTCTCCAAACCATGATTTTGGAAATAGCCAGTGCCGCTCTTGAAACAAAAGTATGCCTTTCTTCTCTGCCTCCTCTGCTATTCCATGAGGGATTCCACTGCTTGTGGGAATTTTCTTTTTTTACTTTCTCTGTTTTTTTTTTTTTTGGCGTGTGGTTCTGTGTGTGTGTGTGTGTGTGTGTGTGTGTGTGTGTGTGTGTGTGTGTGTATGACTTTGGCTCTGGCTGGTGGGTACAATTTGCAGTTGAGTGAATAAAATAGGCTACCCTGTTCTTCTAAAGAACTTTTCTATGTCACTAACAGGTTTTTACTGTTAAATACTTCCTAACATCCCAAGTACCTGAGGGTTTTTCATTTAAGTTCTTCATGTTTATTTATGCACTGGCTCTAGTAAGCATAAGCTCTTTGTCTTTAATCTTTTAATGATTTACTTGATATTTAACCTAAGGGATGGAAGCTCTGTGATTTTATGGGAACTATGGAATTAAACTGTCTCCCACAAAGTTCCCACAGGTATAAGAGATAAAAGATACACTTGAAGAACATCTCTCAGGAGGCTACATTGTTATGTCCATTGGAAAATAACAGATAGAACCAGACTAATTGAGACTAATACCCACTGCTATTGTGATAGATAAATACCAAAGCATATTCCCAGTTTGGAAAATAAAAAAAAAGAGAAGCTTAAAGAAGCATATTTAAATAATAAAAAAGGATTTGATGAGATTCTAATAACATTGGAAAATTAAATAGCAGCCCTTTTTATCATAACCTCTTGTCTTTCATGTAAAAATTCTGAATTCTGTTAAGGTTAAAGACTGACATGTTTATCACATTGTTTTACCTTTATTATTCAATCAGGATTTAGATATTTGATAATAAAATTATTCTGAGAAATATGTGTATATCATTGATAATTCTCTTTCAACACACATTGTATTGATAATTTATGATGAATAAGAAGTGTTTTTGTTTTTAAGATTATTGAGTAACTATTAAATTAGTTCAGTTGTAATTATATATCATGTAGAGACTAGAATTATAGGAGCATATTAGTCAAAGAAAATGACAAAAATGAAACGTTATCAGTTGCACAGGAACTTAATTTCTTTATTGGGTGATCTTGGAGGCAGATTTTGGTTACATCTGTGTGAGTTTAGGGCTTCCAGTGGTAAGCTCTGTACTTGGACAAATCTCTGTACTCAGGGATCACTTTGCACTTCCATTATTGGTGTTTAGGACCAAATCTGAGTTTGTCCTTTGCAAGGGAAATGTCTTAACACCTCATTTACTGTCCCCTGTTCAAGACTTTACATTCATTTTTTTTTCTTTTTAGTATATCTGATTTACTCTTTTGTGGCTGCATTTTTTCACAATATTTGATTACATTTCATATTCAAACACCAATCCCACCACAATTACACCTTTTCACCACCATATTTCGGATGTTTCCATCCTGAACCCATATCTCTGCCCCGAAGCAGAACCTAAATAATGTATTTTGTATTGTTTGTTATGAAAAACTGCTGAAGATGCTACAAAAATAGTATCTTTAGAGGAAAGAGTGTGAAGATTATTCTATTTCAACAGGGTCCACTAAGACCATAAGAAATCATATGGTCTAAATCATTTAGACCATATGGGATGCTGGGAATTGAACCTGGGACGGCCGCATGCAAGAAAAACACCCTACCTGCTATGTTATTGCTCCTGTTCCAAAGCCAAAACATTTTGAGCATGCCACTTATAAACATTTGTGTGGATGTGTATTTTTGGGGCCACACTGGAAGTGTTCCAGGCTTACTCCTAGCTCTGCACAGAGGGATCACTCTTGGTGAGCCCAAGTGCCAAGGTGCCAGGGATTGTACCCTGGTCAGCCATAAGCAAAACAAACCCCCTATCCAAAATGCCATCAACATCAGCTTATTGACTAAATCACTAATGTGAAAGTTTGAAGATAGGAGAGAAACTGGTGAACTTGTGGAATATCTAATCTGAAAGTCTTGCTTGAAGCCCTTACAATATTGACACAGTGAAACATACCTTTCAAGGAGCTCTACTTTATTCATACTATTTGGAAATTCTTCATGCTTGTTTTCTGTGAGTTAAGAATGTTTTAGTTTCTAGAAATAAAAGGTTTTTAGAGAAAATTAATTTGACACTCCTGCCCCAGTTCTCATTAGCTTAGTATTTTGGCTGAGGTTGACTTGATATTTATATTACATCAACTTTCTTAGTCTGAGATTTTTCAAGTTAAGAGGAAATGTATGAGTTCCATAAAGTGAAAACACCTCAATGCTGTCATGGCAGTCAGCAGGATGAATAAAATATAGATATGCAATACTGTTTGCTTCTTTTCTTAACAATTAGTCATACTGAAAAAAATACAAACATACTCAAAAAAACACACCTACCAAGTACCGTGAGGTAGAACAATGTGTCATGTGTTAAAAGTCTTTGTAATTACTATATTAAAAGCTAGTACTATTCTTAGCTTTATTTAAAAAAATGGTTCATTTTTTTTAGTAGATCCTTAAAAGGATCTGATGAATCAATCTTCTGGGGTTCCCACATCACACATTGAGAAGTGTCACTCTAGAGTATCTGTTATTTGTAATTCTTATTTTTGGTTGTATCTAATTAAATATACAAATAAAAATAATTTGTTTTTTCCATTATAGATACACATTTGGCTTTCCTTTAAGTTTTATTAATATAACTAACTCTATTTTAATGGCATTGCTATTGCTGATTAGATTTCAAGAACTTTCCTCCAAATTATAGCAAGGCATGAGAAACTTGGGCCTTTTAATTATGGTAATAAAATTAGTGATAACTTTTCAAGGTAAACAAAGATTATTTCCTGAAAATGATAATTCAGCTTATACTCACACCATAATAATTTTACCATATTTTCTTCCACCTCTCTGACATATTTTCAGAATGTTATTATTTTGCTCCCAGATTGCTGTGAAATAGTTTCTAATTATTGAAATTGATTTTTTCCTGATTACTACTACATATGTTAGTGTGGTTTTATGTATATATATTATTAATTTAGAATGTTTGTTTCACAAAATTAACCTCATATTTAAGTCGTAGGGTTTTTGGTATAAAATTTATTTTGTTTCAGGCCTGGAACAATAGCACAGCGAGCACTGCCAAGAGTAATTCCTGAGTGCATGATCCAGGAATAACCCCTGTGCATCCCTGGGTGTGACCCAAAAAAGCAAAAAAAAAAAAAAAAATTCTGTTTCAAATAGTGCTATATTACTTTTCCTTTGGATACTATTTTTATCCTATACCTAATGTCATTTTAATTCCAAACTTTGCTTTTTCCCCAGGAGCACTAGGCCAGGGGGATAACTCTGGAGAACATGCTTGCACATGTGTGTGATCCCTGGGTTTAATACATGGCACCAGATGGTCATCAAATACCAAGAACAATCCCTGAGCACTGAATCTGCAGTAATCCCCAAAGCAGTGCCAGGGTCAGGTACAAACTCAACTCTCTGTCACTGTCACTGTCCTCCTGTTGTACACCAATTTGCTCGAGTGGGCACTAGTAACGTCTCCATTGTGAGACTTGTTGTTACTGTTTTTGGCATATCGAGTACACCACGGGTAGCTCAACTCAAATAAGAAAAATTAAAACAAACAAAAATAGTTAAGTGTGCTTCTATGCAGGGGTCTCAGAGGAAGTAAGTTTGCATATACTTCACTAGCTTCATTTTTAAACTGGAGTTTTAGTCCCTCTATATTTAATGTAATTTGATGTTTGTGGATTACATATACGAACATATCTTGGGTTTTATTTTGTCTTGTATGTTCTATTTCTCTATTTCTATTTCTACCCTTTTATCAAGTGCATGCTTATACTTCCCTTCATCTATTCATCTGAATTTTGCCCTTTCCCTGCCATTTATTGTTTCTGCGCTAACCAAGGGTTGCATACATTTTGCTGTAGTGCTCACAAACTTGATTGTCCTGCTTGTCAGGATCACAGGCTTGATTACTGTGTTTGCATATTTAATTACACTGCTTGCTGGGTGTTGATAACACCATTTAGTTGTGATGCTTGCACAGATTTGTTCAATGCATCACAATTGCATGATTTGTTGTCACCCCAGGGAACCAAGTAACAAAACTACTTGGTTTACATTCAGGCATTTGGGGCAGTATATGGGATCAAATTGCTTGATAGGGAAATTCCACACTGATCTTTCCCTGAGGTCGGAACATTGTATAATCTTTGGTACTTAACACCATTTGAAATTTCTACACAGGGTTTTTATTCCTGGATGATCCAACAATGATAAAAACATGTTTTCTTTTTTATAATCAAAATCAATCTTTTCAAAGTCTCCTCAAGATAGTGGTATCTTAAAGCAATTTATATATACATATATGTATATGTGTGTATAGATATAAATATACATTTATGCATAGATAAATCTGCCAGGTAATGTAAATCTGTCTAAGTCTGAATCATTGCCTAATTCTTAAAATATTTCTTTTATTTTTGTGGGGAATGGTGAGAGAGAAGGCTTTTCAGTGCATCCGGACTCTGTCTGGCTTGGTGCACTGGCATTGCTCCCGGCCCTGCTCAAGGTACCATATGATGCCAGGGATGGAATCTAGACCTCCTATATTCAAAGCATGGGAGAAACCATTGGATTATCTTTTCAGTTTAGCATGTTTACTTTTTTAGCAATCAATAACCAGATAATTTACTCATTTGTTTACTGAAGTCTTTCTTCTTCATTCTATATTTATCTTAAATATGCTTCAGTTTGTGTTTTCTGTCATATAATGTGACTGACACAAAAAGTAATTGCAAGGAAATAAATCTGAAACAATTATAATCAGATTTAAGGAATAGATATTGGAAATATAAGACTGTGAATTTAAAATTTTATTTAAATATGCAAAAGATAATAATTTTAGAGCTATGCATTATGCTGTCACTGTCACTGTCACTGTCATCCCGTTGGTCATCGATTTGTTCGAGCGGGCACCAGTAATGTCTCTCATTGAGAGACGTTTTGTTACTGTTTTTGGCACAGCCAATACGCACGGGTAGCTTGCCAGTCTCTGCCGGGTGGGCTCAATACTCTCGGTAGCTTGCAGGGCTCTCCGAGAGGGGTGGGGGAATCGAACTAGGGTCAGCCGCGTGAAAGGCGAATGCCCAACTGCTGTGCTATCTTTCCAGCCCGCAATATGCTGTATTAATATAAATTTTCAGCATAAATAGAAATTACAAAAGTGAATAAATGAAAATACAAGGTATATAAGCATAATATAAAAATACAGAATGTTTTCAAATACATATGAAATTTGACAAATCTAATGCAAGTATCAATTAATCTGAAAAAAGTCACTAGAAATTATCCAGATTAATAGAAATTACACAGAATAACCTGCAAAGACTTTCTAAAAGAAAGTCTAAGGAAAGAACACACTATTCAAGGTTTGCTGAATAAAATAAATGGTGTTATTTATATTTGACTGGATTCTCAGGAAGTAAACAAAAATAATAAAACATTAGAAATACCAAGAAAAAATGAATGACAAAATTGTTAAAATTTAGTCACCAAATCATAGTTCCACGAATCTCAGCAAATGTTAAGGAGACTACCATAAGATATCAACTAAAATTATACTCAGTAAATAAATATATTAAGTACTAGAAACTGTCATCCCGTTGATCATCGGTTTGTTCGAGTGGGCACCTGTAACGTCTCTCATTGAGAGACAGAAACTAAATTGTAAATTTTCAAGGTAGCCATGACTGGATTAGTTCTCTACAAAAGAATACAAATAAGTATTATGTCAGATTTCTTCAGAAACCATAGAGGCTCGAAAACAATGCTTTATTGACAGAATAAAAATTTCATAATCTAAAAATCAGTATTAATATATGTATTTCAAAAGTGGAAAACAAGACTGGTTAAAATAAAACAGAAGATTGAATTCATTGCCAGCAGGGCATACTATCTACTTGATATGTTAATGTTTTCGAGGCAAAAGGATTGTGCAGTCAGAACTTGAATGTGAACAGAGAAATAAAGAATATTTTAAATGAAGTAAGTAGAGTGTAAAAGTTAGGTGTGTGTGTGTTTATTTATGAGTGTATTTAGGCATAGGTCTACAAAAATACCAATTTGACAACAAAAATAGTTTTCCTTTTACTGTACCCAAGTAAGGATAACACATATACATACACATTTCAAGTGCTCTTTAATAAAACTGAAAATTAAAGGAAACACCAGTAATGACAAATACACACATATAATATATAATCTATTATACATAGTGTTATATAAGTGATATAATATATTATAAAACAAAAAATCAGTACCATATTAAAGTTAATACTTCTCTCCTTAAGCAATTCCTTTATAACCAACCCCCAGGTAAGTAGTATAGTTGTATATGATGTATATGTTGCTTTATATAATGTCTATATAAGCATATAGACATATAGACATTATATAATGTATATATGATGCTTTATATAATTTATGTATACTTTATATAAAGTATATAATGCTTTATTCCTCTCACCAATACTACTATTTAAGGAGTTCACTATGATTCAGTAATTGTCTACTTACTATTTCATCTTATTTTCTTGGGGTAGTAAGTTCTGTCACAGTACAGTAAATGTATAGGCTATTTCAGCACAAATATATTTTAACCAGCTTTTAAGTCACTTTAAATCTCTGCTTTATTGAATCATCATGTATACAAGAAGATTCAGAGATGAACTATTGAGGAGATACTTTCTGCCTTCCATGTCTCATCTTGCATCCAGTTTCAAAATGGAAAATGGAGTATATATAGATAGAATCACGTTAATATTTATTGATTTTTAATGATTGACACATAAAATTTAGCTAATGTGTGAAATGCAAGTATTCAATAAAACACATACATAAAATTCTATAAAAGATACAAATGATACAAATGAAAAATTCCTTTAGGCAAGACTATTTCACAAATCTTTCTTTAAGCAAAATTATCCATAAATTTTTATGTGAACATGAAAAACATATCTTAAAGTAATGTGCTCTATAAACACATAAGCATATTACCTAGGTGTAGCTTGCTTTTTGCTTGCAAAAGAGATCATAAATCATAAGCTATATTTTCATATAAAATTAGAAAGAAAATTTACAGTCAATAATAGAACAGAATTCCATTTCTGGGTAATTATATTCATCATCTTTATGAAATAAAATTCAGAAAAATTATCCTTGTCAAAGCTTTGCCCCCTTCCCCCACTGTGGTGACTCGCTACGAACTAACATTGTTATTTTCCTTCATCTAATTTAATAAGGAACATTAATCATCCATTAGTTGGTTCTTTAGCTTAATGTTATTTGCTCTAGTCCACAAATAAGACAGCTATGGCTTGAAGTTGTTAGCATTGGAATTCTATTAGGATATAGCATTTATCTTGTCCTTTCATATTAGCTCAGTTAATTGCATTTGATTTTTTATTTTTCTATTTAATGAGAAATATACACTGTTATATGTAGGTCTAGCCCTCAGCAAAATAGTTAAGCAAATTAATGTGTGTCTTCAGTTTCTCCCTATTAATTTTTCTCTTATATTGAGGAGAAATGCCGTATAAAAGGCACTAGATTGGCTAGAATGTTGCTTTGCAAGTGTCATTGCAAGCCTATGGTTTGGGGGTTTGGCACAGCATTATCTTCCATATGCTTGCCTATTGCTTTTGTACATTGATTGACCACATATATGATATCTAAGGGAACTATGCATGACAATATTTTCGGTCAAACAAAACTTGATATGGACAATGATGTACATTGTCAATAAATGTGGTTACATACATCAGTAAATGGATAGTTATTCATCTTGTAGGTCAGCAGTCTTGCTTGGACTCATTTGGGCAGATTCCAACTGGTCTTGGGTGCGTGCTCATGGAGGTGTTATCAGATCCGTATTCATCTTAGGCTTCTTCAGTCTGCTAGTCTCCTGGCAGCAACTTCTCTGACCAGTGTGTTTTCTCTACTGGGAGGGTAGTAAAACTCATCCAAAGGATGGCAGAAGTTTAGCAAAACCTTGAAGAGGTACTTTATAAGTCTCTAGTGACATTCTGTTGGTTGTCCTGCTGATCAGAAAAGAAGAAACTTACTATGACATGGTTTTTCAATTCTGAGTGTCCAACCCCATGTCAGAATTGAAAAACCATGACATAATAAGTTTCTTAAAGTCCTTTCATAAATGATGTCAATGCCTGAGTAAAAGGAATTAATTCCTTCAAGGTTATATTTCCAGATAAAAGAGTCTGTTTGGGTGGACTATAAGTTATGAAAATATGTTGTATTTAATTTTGAATTTCCAGAATTTCTAATTTGTACAAATGCACCTGACCTCCCAAATTTGTCTTTATAATAATAGCCTTATTTACTTTGTGTATTTGCTCTGTGTCTGGAGCTGTTTTTTTTTCATTTCACCTTTAAATACCAATGTCTTTCTTAAGAAGGAAGAAATTTGTTTATTCATAAAATTTTCACTTCTGCATTCTTACATGTGTTTTGAATACTTGTAATCTTTGCTATTTTTGATCTTTTAATTTTTGTATTCATTTTATTTCAACATAAATGTTTTACAGTATTTACATTTTGTAGCACATTTACATTCTATTCATGCAATGAGTTTACTGCGTCTTAGGACACCATGTAATAGAGTTTTCATTTATATGTTTTCTCTGCCTGAAAATTTCAAGAAAAACAAGATCTTTTTAATTCTGATATTCCTATAATTATTTTACTGGCATGTGGAAGATACTATAGTAAAACTGTGTTTCTATGGCTACAGAGTGAACAAAGTATAAACTCAAATTTCAGAGATTTCATTGCAAAGTGCATTTGTTTTCCTTCATTTTGCTTCTTTTTAAATTTCATATTAAATTAGTACTCACTGTAGCACTGTCCTCCAATTGTTCATCGATTTGCTTGAGTGGGCACCAGTAATGTCTTCATTGTGAGACTCGTTACTGCTTTTAGCATAACGAATATGCCACGGGTAGCTTGTCAGGGTTTGCCGTGTGGGCAGGATACTCTCTATAGCTTGCCAAGCTCTCCAAGAGTGAGGAAGAATTGAACCTGGGTCGGCCGTGTGCAAGACAAACACCAAAATTTACATAGGTGTTTCTTGCTTGGCTATCCATTGCTCTTTTATTTTGTATCTATTTTTCCAAATTAGGTCAACTGAATATGAATAGATGTGCAATTTCTGTACATATAAGGAGACTTGAGGAATTTGATTTTAATTACATGACTTCTAATAAGTAGGCTTTTTTATCCTCCACAATGAAATTTCTCTGTTTACACTCATCCTGTCATCAGTGCACATTTCCACCGCCAATGTCCCCAGTTTACCTACTGCCCCACACACCTCCCTTCCTGCATTTGTGGCAGTAACTTTTCCTCTCTCTTCTCTCTTCTTTCTCTCTCTTGTCTCTCTCACGCTCTCTCTCTTTCTCTATCCCTCTCACTCGATCGCTCACTCTCCAAAGTGATCATTTCCAATTATTATTGTCATACTGGTTCCTTATTTATCCTAACTTCCCTTTGCCCCAAACACACTTGAGACACGCTTCCAATCAATCGTCCTGGTCCTTGTTTTCCCAGGCCTTGGATTTTTAGTTTCATACTATTTTTTTCATTATTTTATTTTTTATTATTCATTATCTTTATTTCATTATTTTAATTTAAACCAACTAATTCGCCTTTATTCAAAGGACAGTTCATTTTTCTTCACTTTTTGAAAAGTAATAATTCAAACCCAAAGATGTTCCTATGTGAAGGAAGAGATCCGCTGGACCGTGGACGATAAAGGCCCCCCCACACACACACCCGTGCAGGCCCCTGCCAATGCAGTGTTCTCCTCTGCTAGATTACGGATTAAAGTAACATTGTTTAATAAAATTTCATCAGTTTCAGGTATACATTTATAAATTAACATCTGAACATACTACATTGTTTACATGAAAGACCTAATTCCGTTCCTGACCAGAAGGGCTACATCTTTTGTACCATTATACTACTGAAAGTAACCTTTCACTTCTGGTAACCACTGATAGAGTGTGGAAGTGAGAAACAGGGACAAAGCAGGACCTGCCCTATCCTTCACAATGTCCACAAGAAAATGGCCCACTTGAGGTTGAGAGAGGTAGTCCAGCTTTCCTTGTGTGTAGCGATCACTGGTTCTATTCTTGGCACCCGATATGGTCCCCAGGCACTGCCAGGATTGATTAACAGGAAATCCCTGTCCAACAGCCGAATGGTACACAAAAATGAGTGACATGGAGTTCTGCCATCAGTGCAGCCAGTGATCTCAGCTCTTCTAGAGATAGGATTCTTTTATTTCTGACTGCATTCTATCCTCTATCATAAAACCAGTTTAATTTCCCAACGCTAAGCTCTCTAGAGTGCATGGTTTCAAATAGCATTAGATTCTACATGTAGCCTGCCTTATTTTATTGGGAAGGCCAGTCATTCCAATATCCCCTAGCAATATTACAATATTACAATTATCCAATATTACAGCGACAACAAAAATCAAAGGAAACTATTGTGCCCACATTGTCATCATAACCAAAATCTTATTTTTAAATAAATTCCCATATATATATATAAACCATATTTTAATAACATTATATATAATTTTTTATTAATAGTTATACTGTTTTAAGAACTATTGACTATCATTTTAAATAATTCTAAAGATGTAATCACCCACTAGACATAACACTTGTATCACTTGTTTCACTTGTCATCCCCTTGATCTTCGATTTGCTCCAGCAGGTGCCAGTAATGTCTCCATTTGTTTCTGTCATGTGCTACTGTAGCCCAATGGCATCTGTTCACTCCAGGAACACGAAGAGCCTCAAACTGTTTGTTCAGTGTTTTGATAAAGAAGTCTGACCATCTCATGGGCAGCCAAACACTGTCTTTTGACATCCCCTTGAATCCACTCGGTAACAGCTCTAGTCCAGTGGTCATCTCTGAGTCTCATTATGTGTTTGGCCCATCTGCCGCCTATTTGACACCTTGGCAAACAATACAGCATCCCTGATTTTTTTGTATTTTTCATATTTATTTATTAATATTTTTTAAATTAAAGCACCATGAGATAAACAGTTACAAAGTTTTCCTGAATGGATTTCTGTCATACAGTGTTCCAATACCTGCCCCTTCACCAGTGTACATTTCATACCACCAAATGTTCCCAGTTTTTCTCCTCTTACCCCCCCATCCTTCTATGGTAGACACTTTTCTTCCTCCCTTTCTCCCCTCCCCTCACATGAGCGCACACACCCCTTTTGGTCAGTATGGTTTGCAATACAGGTACTGTAAAGTCATCATGTATATCCCCTTACCTACTTTTAGCACTTAATTCTTGTCCATATTAATGATCTTACGACAGCCTCTGTAGTTTGATCTTAAGTTTAAGAGCTCATCTTGTAACTCATGCATAATGGTATGGAACCATTATGGACCTGTTTGTTTGTGTTTCTGTATTTGGATAATCTCCTCGTGAGTTCTCTTTATAATGTACTTTCCTTATTTAAACACAGGGATTTGCCAATAGCTTTGCCACTACTCCTCCTACGCAAATGAGTAAGTAAATCGTTATTGGTTGAACTAAAATTTTAAGCTAGGTTAATGTGCAGCAGAGACAAAACTCCTACTTCACATAGTTTTACTCAATGATCAGTTTTATTCTTCCCTTTGCTGTGCACAGGACACCACATATAACATGGTAGCATAGCACAGAGCAGGCCTATAAGCTAGTATTAGGCCAGTTTAATTTGAATCACAGTGGTTAACATAGTTCCGGTTAGCTTCCTTGTAAATACCCATCTGGTGATTGCTTATTAGCCAATAAGTTAGTGAATAAAGGAAATTAAATGTGGCTTAACCACCACACATAGTAAATAAAGGAGCAGTAGATATATCATAAAATCTGGAATGCCTTTTGTTACAATTCTGACCTCATGTGATCCTTGGAACAGGAGCAACACCTTTCTAGAAAGTGTACAATTGAAGCAAATTAAAATAAAAAGTGGTTTTTATGAAGTGACAATATATCCACTTACCTAACAAGTCACATTTGATAATGTATGCAAACATACTATACATGCATATATATTAATCCAGAAAGTATATCAATTAAAACTTAACAAAAATATCCATCATCTAGAGTGGAACAGACTATAATAAACCTCTATTATTTCACATGATTCCTGGTTACATGAAAATGCCTCCCTGATTTTTTAAAATTTTTTATTAGAGAATCACTGTGATGAACAGTTACAAACTTATGAACTTTTGTGTTTGCATTTTACTCGTGCAGCGATCATTTACCCATCCCTCCACCAGTGCCCATTCACCTCCACCAATGATCCCAGTATCCCTCTCACCACCCCCACCCCATCCAAGTAGAGGATGTCGGGAGGAGCCATTTGGGTTGGAAAATGCAAGCTGAAAGTAGACTGTAGACCGAACATGATGGCCACTCAATACCTCTATTGCAAACTGCATTGCTGATTCTTGATCGTCGATGGAGGTCGGAACTCCGGATGCCTTCTCTCACTTGAGTGAAACATGATACTCCAAGCATAGCTCTTTCGATTCCTCTTTGGGATACCCAAATAGTATTCTCATCCTGTTTGCCTAGGGCCCTGGTCTCTGAGGCATATGTTAGTGCAAGAAAAATGGTGGAGTCTAAAAGATGTTCCCCGAGATGGAGTTTCTTCGTCCTCTTAACCACTTCTTCGACAATCTTCAAAGTGTTCCACGCTGCTCTCTTCCTCCTGCGCAGTTCAGCTGCCAGGTCGTTTATCATGTTGAGTTCCGACCCAGGTACACATAACTGTTGCATCATGAAATTGTCATGCCTGCATTTGTTGCATTTGGAGATGTTCATTCCGTTGAGGGCAAATGGAACATCAGGAACTAGTTTGTTTCTCATGAACGTTGTCTTCATGAGGTTCAGCTGAAGTCGGACCTTTCCACACTCACAGTTGAAGTCGGCCAGCATTCGTACTGCTTGGCTGATAATTTGGTGTTAAGAATGATGTCATCAGCAAAGCACAGATGGTATAGTTTCCGACCGTCTATCTTCACTAGACATAACAATACATTTAAAATATACAAATGATATTAAAGGAGATAAAATTTATAGTTTGCAACAGTAAAAATAAGGACATTTAAAAAAAAAGATATTGCTCACTTTCTAATACTGACCCTTAAGTAACATTTCGCATACTGTTTTTAATTCTTGTTACATTTATGTCCTAGAATTATGCCATCAGAAGTTTCTGATACTATAATTTATACTCAAAATGTAAAGATGATTTTGAATTGTTTGCCTCTTAAAATTTGGCTTTATTTTTGCTTGTTCCCACTAAATGATATCAGATTGGATTTTTCTATTTGACAATAAAGATGCTTAACTGACATGTTTACAGGAATAACAATAATCATTGACTTTCATTTCCTAGTTGTATGTAATCATATTCATGGTTACAGTCTTCTAGAGAATGTTTTCAATTTACTAGATGTTGTCTAACAATCAATCTAAATGGATTTTCTAGTCTCATAGGGAAATCATGAAATTGTCATGCCTGCATTTGTTGCCTTTTTGAAAGTGTTACCTTCAAATATACAAGTAAATAGTTTACTATTTTAATTATCCCTCTGAAAGTGTAGTTCTGTGTACTGTACTAAGGTACTAGGTCTCTTTTCTCAGATTAAAATGCTGATTAAAATCTCAGATTAAAATCTTTCCTTTCTCTGTGTTTCTTCCTTGTATTTACATGTTTCATTTGTTGCTTGATGTTTAGTAAACTTTGTGATTTACAATATATTAGGGATAAAAGTATGTTACAGTACCATATTGTTTGTCATAAAAGAAAACTTTGCTCTTTTTATTATTTAAAAATATTAAAATGATATTTTTAATTATGAAAATTCAAGTATATTTAATCACTTGGCATTATGTAATTTCATGTGTAGAGTTTTAAAGATTTATCTAGTTGATAATATGCCTGTGAATACCTGAATATTTATGAAAATAAGCATAATAGAATATTCCTAAGGCATACTATAACTCATTTTAAACTTTAATTTTTTTAAATTTTTCTTGTGGATAAAAATAGTATGTAATTTATTTCTAGTACTACAAATTTTACTACTTGAACCAAAAAATTAAAATAGTTTAAGATATTAGAGGGTGTATTTAAATTTGATACTTAATTTCCTTTGACTAATTACCATTTTTCAGTGAATTTTTTCCCCTAATGTTTTTCATTGTGGTTTAAAAACAAAGGTTCATCTAGAGGTTTTCTTTTTCTCAGTCATAATTTAACTCTGTTCAAGAATGTTCCTTAAGCTGTTTATTTACCATTGCCCTTCAAGGACCACAAATGACTATAAAATCTAATGTTTTCCCACCACCTCAAAACCAATTTTTACTTGCTTGGGGTTGATATCACCCTCATTGCAGAAACCTGCCAGACATAAAGGAAGCTAAAATTCAGCGCAGAATTGTCCTACAATTTTCACAGAAAATGGCTTTCTGTTTTTCATACCTTTCTACCAATTTTCACAAATACCACATTTCAACAGCTCTTGGAAAACCATTGGCTTTTGTTTTTCTGTATTCCTTTTAAACCACTACTAACCAAATATTAAAGTCACAATTAAAAGAGTACTTATCTGAATATAGCTATAACTGAAAGACACAACTAACAAGTTGATTTAGGGTATTAAAACATGCACACAAATATATGTTATTATTTTAATTTTAGGAAAAATTGTTTTTTAAAATTATTTTAATTAAAATTTAAAATTATTATTTTAATAATTTAAAAAATATTATTTTAATTATTTATCTGCACATATATGCCATTCATAATTCATTCTGTTTAAAAAATATGCAACCACACCCCCAAGTAAGGCTTTCTTCTGACTCTGTGCTCAGTAATCACCCCTGGGGGATCTGGAGAACCATATAAGGTGCCAGAGACTCAGGTCAGCTGGATGAAATGAAAGGCTCGTAACCTTCTGAATTGTCTCTCCAGCCAGCAGTAACTGAAAAGGGTAGTTATTCATACTCTCTAATACATGTTTCTAGTCAGATGTCTCGAAATCATTTGTAAGATTTGACAGTGCAAAGATGTTTTGGGTTTCTTTCACATAAACATAAAGTACTGATCCATTTCTGTGAACTGAGCTATCATTATTTTTTTCTATTTTATAGTCTCCAATGTCTAATATGCATCTATGTATGCTTTTGAAACTGTTAGGATTGCAAATATTTTTTTATCTTTATTGCATCATTTAATAAAGATTAAGTTATTTTGAATTATAATAGTGATAATGTAATTCTGTGGTCCGTGGTTTTCAGGATAAGCAGAAAATAATTTGGTTTTGTATGAAGGAGGGCACTGCTATTACCAAATTAACAGAGCCACTCAATTTACAAAACACTTTTTTAGTCAAGAATCATCCTACTGTACATATGCTTGAGTTTATATATCCATAAAGTGTTTAAATGCTATTCATGAGTTCTTCATGTACCTATGTTAGAAATAGTTGGTATAAGAGATATAGACAGAATTAAATATAGTGCTGACACATGAACATAACTTCATAAAGGGTCAGTGTAGAGATAATAGCAGCATCACCTGATTCTAATCTCGTCATTATTCTACATGGTATAATGGTCAAAGGGTATGGAAGTGCAAAATTGATGGCATCCATTTCACACAATCTGTTTTGTTGACTTCTGTGTATATTACCTACATATATTAGGATAATATTTTAGTCTTCAGAATCTACTATGATTGTCAAAATATTATAATACACATATTCAAAATAATTAAAGGCTTTTTCCTGCTTGCTGAAATGTTCTTCATATGTAATCTTTTCTCACTATGATATGCACGTATTCTTAAGGCTTCATTCATAAGGACTGGCATGAATTCAATTAATTTTTTAGAAAGATAATCTGTTACTTTTAATCATATTTCTTCCAATCTTCAGATGTTCTTTATTTAAGAATTCATAATATTAAACATTATAGTTGCAAGAATTATTTAGTATTATAAATAAAACAGTATTTGTTTTCCTGTTTGGATCACACCCTACTATGCACAGGGGATATTTCTGGCTCTGCACTCAGGAATTACTCCTGGCAGGGTGCTTAGGGGACCATATGGGATGCTGGGAGTTGAACTCAGGTCGGCTGTGTTCAAGGCAAATGCCCTACCCTCTGTGTTGTCACTCTAGACAACATGTAAATGTAAGAAAACATTTTTTAAGAAGAATTGACATTATCATATAAATTTTTAGACCCCAGATGAAAGAGAAAATGTGAGGAAAATCTCATTACTCTATTTTTATAAAGTCAATATATTAAATGTAGAAAATTATCAAGCATAATTGTGAGAGGTGATATTTAAATACATATTCTCTAATATATTAGATACAATAGGCAGTTTGGTCCAATTACAAATAAAGTAGCAATATTGTTCTACTTTGAATTTCTGTATTTTGAAAGCGTTTTCTTCTGAAATATAAATTTATCTAATCTGTAATTAACAAAGATCATGAGGATCATTTGTGCTCCTAAGAACTTTCATAATAGTGCTGAAGCACTTTTATAAATTTTATAAATTAGAAGTTTATAAAACCCTAGTATTCAGAAGCAAAAACATATATGTACTTGTATTCATGCTACTAACTCTTATTTGAAGGCTGTAATCTCATTGAATTTTAATTGCATTATCAGTAAACTGCATCTTTTTAAAACAAATTTTATTAGTGAATCACCATGAGGTACAGTTACAAACTTATGAGCTTTCGTGTTTGCATTTCGGTTACACAGTGATCATTTACCCATCCCTTCACCGGTGCCCATTCTCCTCCACCAATGTTCCCAGTATCCTTTCCCCCACATCCACCTCCACCTCCACAATCCCACCCTGCTTCTGCGGCAGGGCATTCCCTTTTGTTCTCTCTCCTATTGGGTGTTGTGGTTTGCAATAGAGATATTGAGTGGCGATAGTGTTTGGTCTATAGTCTACTTTCGGCACAAATCTTTCAACCAAAATGGGTCCTCCCAACATCTTTTACGTGGTGTTCCCTTCTCTATCTCAGCTGCCTTTTCATCCAGCGTGTGAGGCCAGTTTCCAAGCTGTGGGGCAGACCTCCTGATTCTTATCTCTACTACTCTTGGGTGTTAGTCTCCCACTCTGTTATTTTATATTCCACAGATGAGTGTGATCTTTCTATGTCTCTCTCTTTCTGACTCATTTCAATTAACATGATACTTTTCATGTTAGTCTACTGATAGGCAAATTTCATGACTTCATCTTTTCTAACAGCTTCATAATATCCCATTGTGTACATGTAACAAAGTTTCTTTAGCTAGTCATCTGTTTTTGGGCACTCTATTTTTTTTTCCAGATTTTGGCAATTGTAAACAGTGTTACAATGAACATACAAATGCAGATATCATTTCTACTATTATCTTTTTGCCTCTCCAGGATGTACTCCCAGGAATGGTACTCCTGGGTCAAATGGGAACTCAATTTCTAATTTTTTGAGAATCATCCATATTGTTTTCCAAAAGGTCTGAACCAATTGGTATTCTCACCAGTAGTAAAGGAAAGTCATTTTCTCCCCATATCCGTGCCAACACTGGTTGCTTTTGTTCTTTTGGATTTGGGCCAGTCTCTGTGGTGTTAAATGATATCTCATTATTGTTTTAATCTACATCTACCTGATGATTAGTGATGTAGAGCATTTATTCATGTGTCTTTTAGCCATTCGGATTTCTTCTGTGGGAAATTTTCTGTTCATTTCCAACCCCCATTTTCTGATGGGGTTGAATATTTTCTTCTTGTAGAGTTCAACCAGTGCCTTGTATATCCTTGATATCAACCCCTTATCAGATGGGTATTGGGTGAATATCCTTTCCCATTCTATAGACTGTCTTTGTATTTTGGTCATTGTTTCTTTTGAGGTGCAGAAGCTTCTTAGTTTAAGATAGTCCCATTTATTTATCTCTGTTTTCACTTGCTTGGCCAGTGGGTATCATCTTTGAAAATACCTTTAGCTTCAGAGTCATGGAAGTTTTTGCCAACCTTGTCTTCCATGTACCTTATGGATTCTGGTCTGATGTTGATATCTTTAATCCACTTTGACCTGACTTTTGTACATGGTGTACATAGAGATCTGAGACCATTTTTTTGCATGTAGCTGTCCAGTTTTGCCAGCACCATTTGTTGAAGAGGCTTACCTTGCTCCACTTCACATTTTTTGCTGTCTTGTCAAAGATTAGATGATCATATATTTGAAGATGTGTGTAAGGGTATTCAACCCTGTTCCATTGGCCTGTGGCTCTGCCTTTGTTCCAGTACCATGTTGTTTTAATTATTGCCGCTTTGTAGCACCTTTGTATTTTTTTACAGATTTCTCCTTACGGGGCTTGAAAGAATATATGTGGTTCTAGGGATTGAACCAGGGTTGGCAGTGTGCAAGGCAATCACCTGCTGTACTATTGCTCCAGCCCCCTAAATTGCACTTTAAAAAAATTTTATAAAGTAGTTCAGAATATTTGATTGTATTTAATATTCAAACACCAGTCCCACCACCAGTTTACTTTCCCAGCACCAAATTTGGGATATTTCCATCCTAAGCCCCAATCTCTGTCACAAAGCACAACTGAAAAAAATATATATTTTGTATTGTCTCTTATGGAAAACCGCAGAAAATACTACAAGAAAGTAGCCATAAAGGAAACAGTGAAGATTGTTCTATTTTGGCAGGGGCCATTAGGACATTTTTTAGAATATCACTAACATGTTGTTAAAGGTTGAGTGATGTGAGCTTACATATATATATATATATATATATGTGTGTGTGTGTGAAACTATGTGTATATGCAAATATATATATATATATATTTCCCTTTATGATTTGTTGTCTACTATTTGAACCCCATCAAATATGGTGTGGTACTTATGGAGAATGTGTAGTTAGTGTCTTATGATGTGTCGTGTGGCCACAAATATAATGCCTGCCATAGCTAAATTGCACTTTTTATTAACTAATTGTTGTTAAAGTAATGAGAATAAATCACCTCCTAGTTTTTTTTTGTTATTGTTGTCTGTTTTTGTTTTCGTTTCTGGGCCACACTTGGTGATGCTCAGGGGTTACCCCTTGAATCTCCACTCAGGAATCTCTCTTGATGATGCTCAGAGGAATATTAGGGATGCCAAGATCGAACCTGAGTCTGTTTCATGAAAGACAGGCACCTTACCCACTGTGCTATCATCCAAGCCCCCTCACCTCCTGCTCTTTCTTGATTGTGGGTGAGATCTGTTCATTCTAATGGCTGACTGAACTCTGTGCTCAGGGATCACTCCTGGCGGTGCAGGGGAGAGGGACGCTATGCACTAGTGGGGATCAAACCCACATGGGCACATGCAAGGCAAGCACCTTAACGATGTAACTATTTCTCCTGCCCCAAATCACCTTTTATTATTTTTTTAATGTTTTGTTTGTTTTGTTTTGGCACCATACTTGATGGCCCATGCTTGATGGCTTCAGGGCTTCCTCCTAGCTATGTGATCAGGGAACCACCCCTGGCTGCACTTGGAGGACCATATTGGATGGTGGAGATTGAGTCCTAGTCAGCATTGTGCAAGGCAAACATGCTATCCACTGTACTATTTCTCCGATCTCCAACCAATTTCTTTTTAGAGACATTCCATACCCCAATGTTCAACTGCTTAGGAAAATAAAGTTATTGACATAAACATCGCAAAAGAAAACTGAAAGTTAGTTTAAGTTGATAGGGCTAGAATGAGAATACAGGGATTAAGGTGCTCACCTGAGGCTGACTCTGGTTCAAATCCCAGGCAGCACCATGTGGTACCCTGAGGACTTCTACATAACACCCCCCAGCATAAAGCCAGGAATATCCCCTGGGCAAGATCAGGTACCAGGTGTGATCCAAAATATACACCATGCATGCATAATATAGACTGGTACTATATAATCTGAGCACTGAAAAATTGGCAACCAAAAATAACTGGAGATTAAAAGAAGAGGGCTGGAGAGATAGTACAGGAGGTAGGGCACTTGCCTTGTACAACTGACCCAGTTATATTCCTGGCACCTCATGTGGTCCCTGGATCACTGCCTTAGAGTGATTCCTGAGCACAGAACTAGGAATAAGCCTGAGTATTACTGGGTGTGGCAAAATATCCGCCCCTACTCCCCCAAAAATGAGTAAGAGAGGCTTATAGTCAAATCCAAGTAAAATCCAAAATATTTCTATCAGAAAATAAACACTCAGATCAAGAAACCAAATATTATTAATACTCCAACATTCTTTTGAAAAATTGTTAATCAGAGCCAGAGATGTGTGGCCCTGAGTGGTAGCTTGCCATGCATGTGATTGACCTGCGTTCGATCCTGGATGCCCTGTATGACCAACCACCTGGGGTCCCTGAACATAGACAGGATAGCCCCAAATTTATAAAAAATAGTAGCACCATATCACTGTCATCCTGTTGCTCATCGATTTGCTCGAGCGGGCACTAGTAACATCTCCATTGTGAGACTTGTTGTTACTACTTTTGGCATATAGAATACAAAAACAAATAGTAATACTAAAAATGTTAATTATTGTTTTAATAGTAGCAATAGTGTTTATGTAATCTTTTGCCATGTCTCTAGTTGTATGCTAATGCTTAGCATCTTGGTGCAGTTACTTTCGATCCACCAGGTGCCCGGTACACTCCATTCATTTTTTTTTTTTCATAGTGACAGTCAAAATGTTTTATTTTTTAAATGATAAACTAGCCCATGAAAAACTTGGAAAGAGAGAAATAAAGGAAAGAGCTAATTTTAATAACCAAGTTAACTAGAATATTTACTCTGAATCCTCAACAAAAGCGTTTGGTATATTACATTCTAGCTCTGCCAGTCTCTGATCATTCTCTCTCTTTTTTTTAATTTTGAAATGCGAAGGGTTTGTTTAAAATTTCTTTTAGTCACAGTGAGGGTACAGTTACAGATTCACACCTTTTTTTGCTTGTTTTTCCCTCATGCAATGTTTGAGAGCCCATCCCTCCACCAGTGTCCATTCTCCACCACCAATGAACCTAGTATCTCTTCCACCCCCCCCCCATACCATCCCCCTCACCACACCCCACCTCTGTGGCAGGGCATTCCAATTTGTTCTCTCTCTCTCTCCTTTTGGGTGTTGTGATTTGCAACAGAGGCATTGAGTGACCATCGTGTTCAGTCTCTAGTCTACTTTCAGCACTCATCTCCCTCCCCACACAGGATCTCTAACAGATTTTACTTGGTGTTCCCTTCTCTATCTGGGATAACTTTTCACCAACATGTGAGGCCCGCTTCCGAGCTATCGAGCCAACCTCCTGGCATTATGTACTACTATTCTTGGATGTAGGTCTCCTACTCTGTTATTTTATATTCCACAGATGAGTGCCTGTCCCTCTCTTTCTGGCTCATTTCACTTAGCATGATACTTTCCATGTTGATCCACTTATATGCAAAGTTCATAACTTCATCTTTTCTAACAGATGCATAGTATTCCATTGTATAGATGTACCAAAGTTTCTTTAACCAGTCATCTGTTCTCGGCACTCGGGTCTTTTCCGGATTCTGGCTATTGTAAACAGTGCCAAGATGAACATATAAGTGCAGATGTCATTTTGACTATACTTTTTTTGTTTCTCCAGGATATATTCCCAGAAGTGGTATTGCTGGATCAAATGGAAGCTTAATTTTTTGAGAATCGTCCATATTGTTTTCCAAAGGGGCTGGACCAATCGGCATTCCCACCAGAAGTGTAGAAGGGTCTCTTTCTCTCCACATCCTCTCCAACAGCGGTTGCTTTTGCTCTTTTGGATGTGCCGACACACTCCATTCTTAAACTCTCTGTGATTTCATACTGTGTCTGCTTGCTTTCTAAATCTGTTATTCGGGGATTTAATACACATGGTTGTTTCCATTGGATCCATCAATTATGGATCATCATCGTGGCTTTGTAACCCATAGTGGAAGTATAATATGTATTAAATAGTAGTTGGACATTGATTATTTTCTCCTGAGGGTCTACTGCATATGTTGTTGCCATACATATTTCACTGTGTAACTTTTGGGAAATGCATGGGAGCACTTCAATTAAGAATATACCTAGGAAAGGAAATATTAGGTTTAATAAGAAAGGAATCTATTCTGATTTAATAAAGAATGCTGAACTGTTTTTCAAATAGCTTTACTAATTTACAGTTTCACCAGCTAAAGATTCTTATTGCTCCTAATCCTTTGTAATGCTTAATTTAACATTATCATTTTATTTTGTCTTCTTGATATATAACTTAACTTTTTAAAACTTAAATTTACCTAAAATGTTATGCAGTTGCTTTTTTTTTAATCTAGGATGTGGTTATCCAAAATCAGAGTACAAGTAGAGAACTGGTGATGTAAGGGAGGGTAGATCTCTCAGGCAATTTTTGTCACTTGGGGCTTATGTTGAATTTGGTTGACACTAATTTAGGCTACAGAGTCAGCCACTGTCTTCGAGCACCTACTTTGGTCAGGTCTCCTGGCCAGTTCCTCCCAGAGGTCCAACGATCAGATGATCCCTGCTCTTATACTCTGAAAATCTTAGTCAGCATAGAAGTATAGGGCCATATAAGTTATCAGTACAAAGTGTCCAATGGAAATTTTAAAAAAACTCCAGGAAGGGAGAGCCAAGACTGCATGAGCTTAGAATGACGTGGAGATGAGATTGTTTTAGGCAGGTTCAGGGACTGTCTCTCCGTTGGGGAGGAACCTGGATTTTCCAAGAACATGGTTTTCCACTCCATTGGGAAGGGCCTTGCATGCGGCCAATCCCGGTTCGATTCCTCCAGCCCTCTTGGAGAGCTCGGCAAGGTACTGAGAGTATCCCACCTACACGGCAGAGCCTAGCAAGCTCCCCAGGGCATATTCGATATGACAAACACAGTAACAAGTCTCACAGTGGAGATGTTACTGGTGCCTGCTTGAGCAAATCGATGAACAATGGTGCGACAGTGCTACAGTGCTACAGGATGTAAACTCCATGAGAACAGTTGCTACTTCTGTGTTATTAAATCCTGTAAATGGACCTTTTGAGAGTAGTTCACACATGGTATATACTCTAGAGTACACATTGAAGAACTATGTGTACACTATTTTGTTTTTATATTATGAAGAAAGCCAGGGATAATATCTAAGATGTTGTCTACATAAATGCATTTTCTCCATTAATTTTCATTTGAGTACTTTTGAGAAAAGTATTTTCTTCAAAAATTTTCTCATTATAAGGTGTTTAAGACTTGGAAATGAAAATATATTGAATAACAACTATATTGGCACAAGCATGTTTTGATTAAAATGTTAAATAGACTTGACCTCGTACATTTTAAAGTTACAAATTCAACAGACTTATTTAAAAATTATATTCAGACTCCTAAAAAAATTCCAGATGGAATGTAATGGATCTATTTCTTTTTAAAAAGGGTTAATATTTTTCCTGTCTCATCTGCTTGAAGTATTGTATACAGTTATGCAATTTTGTATGCAAGGTGCTAAAGTTTAAACAAGAACTTTTATTTGTAATTTAATTATTTGGTTATTCCTACAATATTTAATCTTAAGTTTCACAGATAGTGGGGTCAATAGTCTTTCTCAATTTTTTTTTCAGTTGTTCTTGTTATCAAAATGTAGAGTTTTGAATGCTCAAGGATAATGCACCAAATGGACCTTTACATAATAACCAGAGTATAACTGTCAGGGTCCTGTCCTGTCGACCCCCGCACATTGGAGTATGATCCCCCAAGCCACCGAACTTACTCCTTATAGGAGAGCGAGGGGGGAAGGGAGAAGCCTCTACCCAGCCCCTCTGCTCACCGTGGACTCCTCACAGAGAAAGAACCAAGCAGAGGGAGGCTAGCTGGAGGTCAGGCAGCTCTCACTTTATTAGCTCTCACACAGGATATTTATACATGAGCTTCAGGGCAGACTACATATCGCACACACCTGGTTATCACGTTCGTCACGTACAACTCGCCAAGCTCATAACAGATGTTAGCTAATGATTTATATTTCCCGCTCTCAAGGCTGGGTGGGTTAGCACAGACAAGTGATGACTGGCAGGTCCCTCATCCCGTTATCTCCTCAACCAGAGCACCTTTCTGGGTCCAGTGCTGGCACTGGGCCTTGAGTCCCTGTGAATAGAGCCTGCTCCTGTTTCTAGGGGCAGGGGATTTGACCAGGGTCTCAGGCTGGCTGCTGAGACCCCAACATATGACAGCAAGAAGGACTAAGTTATAGAAGTATAGGCTCCTAATACATATTCGATTTATAAAGTCCAGAATTCAGAGAGCTATAGACTTTCCTTATAGGTGAAATCACCTTATTGGATAACAAGTAAAAGACATAAAACAAAACAAAACAAAACAACACACTAATATTGTAATGTATGCCACACAGCTAGATTTGTTTCATAACAAAATTTATATTTTGATAATTATACTATAAATACAATGTAAATTAAATACTAGATTAACTCAAAGAAAAGTACAGCTCATTTATTTTCAATTTCCAGTGCTACTTTACTATGCCCTATTTTAATAGGGTTGAAATGTAGTATTTAGACCAATGTCTGATCTGATCCATATACAACATAGGTAGCCTCAAAAATATTATATCAAATATAACACTGGAAAATCTTTCAAGTTTATTAGATCATTATGTATTATAAAAATAAGACTTACCTTCATTTCCAGGATAGGGAAAAAATGTATGTAGACATTTAGTGGCAGAAATTGTAGGAAGAAAGATGTATGGTTATTAAAAAATAAATATATTTTCCTTCTTTTTGTGTACAGCATTCTTCCTCACCTTCTATCTCATCATCTCTCCATACCTCAACCTTTGTGGCAATGAAATCTTCTGAAATTCTATGGAGGGTTAGGTGGCAGGAGGAAGAGGAGTATTACTTTCCTTTACTCCTTAGAGATAAAGTATCTTCCAAAAATGTTTGGTGGGACTTACTCGGTAACATTCACAAGCTCTAGAATGGTATAAAGGATCTTAAATTGTAAGGCATTTTTGACAGAGGAAGTTGAGAAGTATGGAGTGTTGGGAGGTAAGGAAAATAGTTGAGTAGAAAGAAGGTGGGCTGGAGCAATAGCACAGCGGTAGGGCGTTCGCCTTTCACTCAGCTGACCCGTGTTCGATTCCTCCGCTCCTCTCGGAGAGCCCGGCAAGCTAACAAGAGTATCGAGCCTGCACGGCAGAGCCTGACAAACTACCCATGTGTATTGGATATGCCAAAAACAGTAACGATAAGTCTCACAATGAGAGACGTTACTGGTGCCCACTTGAGCAAATTGATGAGCAACGGGATGACAGTGACAGTGACAGAAAGAAGGTAAGAGTAAAAGACAAATGGAGAGGACCAGAGTAAGGGAGGCAAAGCCAGAGAAGACAGAGTAGGTCAGTGGAACATTATGATACTTCAGGGTACACTTGCAAGTCTGTTGTAAACTCCAGTAATGATCTCAAGCAGAGCTCTCTTCTATGACTCCCATCTTCTAAGGAAAGCCAGGAAGTACACTAGCCACACAACACAATGAGAATTCTTGGGACCAAATCTTAGTTAGATTTCTCTAGATATTTGGTAAATTTTATAAAACAGAATTAAAGGCAATACAACTGTAACTGAATTAAAAATTGTTTAAAAGTTTTGAAATCCAGTTCTATCAAATCCAATTCTATCAGTGCTACCACTAACTCAACAGCAATATTAAAGTTAAGCCTAAGCTTATCTTTGATTCATACCAATCAAGTGATGGTATATCAAGAGTATTAATGCTTTTAATGTTGTAAAATCATTTATTTCCTTTGGTATCTTATTTGGCTGCTCAACAATTTTCAATAAAATGATCTCTGTCTTTAATTTACCTCCAAAGATACTTTTCGTTTCCGTCATGTCTCTTTTTTGCTTCTGCTTGATTGATATGCCTCTATTAGATTCTATTTCTTTGTCATGTTTCTCTTCTCCCCACTATATGCTAGAGTCCTTAGAATTATTATTGCAGTCCTATCCTCTTTTTCTTACCTGTATAGGGCAATACTGATTCCATGTAGTCCCTCGCATATAAATATCATACATGATATCAGAATCCAAATATTTGTATTAAAAATTGAGTTACTATTTCAGCCAGAACATGAGACATTTATGCCTAACTAGTCCCTATTTTTGTAAAATCTGACTGAGATGTAATCAATTGATTAGTCTTTAAAAATCTTCATAATTACTATGACTATAAATGGCTTTGGAAATGAAATTTATCTATCTTCATAATTGTGTAGGCTTTAGTAAAATTTTTAACAGTAGAAAGAGGCCTACTTTACATATTTAATCATCTTACTTTCTAAAAGAATGATAAGACTAAATAGATATGAGGACCTAATACAGTTTTTTCAGAATAATTGATAAGCAATATTTTTAGAGTAACTAGATTCTATGTTGATTTTGAAATGTTGCTAAATTATCTCAGCAAGAGATATATTTTATTACCTGATTAATTCACTTTCCATATTTCTTATACATAAAATTAAAATAGTAAATTGCAGACTAATTTGGAGCAGGGTGGTGGTTGTGCCTGCTCCTATTAAGTCTAAAAGAGTAATCTGAGATTTAAACACAATCTTGTACCAAATTCCACTGGATTACAATAGTGTCTCTTAGATATAGATATAAGTGAATGTTTATATGTCTACACATATGCACAGATATGCATAAACATTATTAAAATATATTTTATAGCACTTGTGGCAATATACAAATTAAATACAACTATATATAGATTTATGTATAAGTATACATCATATACTTTGTAAGATATATAGGTACCTCTATATTTAAATCTATCTTTTAATACTCAAAGAGGGCATTTACACATTTTAATAGACAATGGAGTAATATGCAATACTTATGTAAAAAAGTCATTAATTACTCTAAATTAATTAATTACTCCTAAAATAATTATTTATTAGATAATTTTGTACATTTCATATTATAATTGAAAATTAATTTCACATTTATTGGAAATTACTACAAATTTTCATCTCAAATATTTTGTTTAATTTCTCCCAACCTGATGTATTTGAAATCATGGTAGCTATTGTTACATTTTCTTTAGTCTTTAAGTAGCTTAATATAACTGAAGGCAGAGAGATATTATAAAATATTCGAGTACATGGCCAGCATTCACAGTGTTTTTTTTCTGGCTCCACACAGCCTCCAAAGCACAGCTAAGATTAACTCTGGTGACTTCCCAGTACCTTCAGAAGCTCTTACCCCACAATCAAAAAGTAACACAATGTTATGATACAAAACATTAATAAATCAGATTTTACTTGCCAATATAAATATTTGAAAAATGTGTAACATTAAAAATATTAATTCAAAATATGAATGTTTTAAAATAATGTGTTAGCTGTAGCACTGTCACTGTCATCCCATTATTCATCGATTTGCTTGAGCAGGCACCAGTAACGTCTCCATTCTGAGACTTGTTGATGTATATTAGCTATAGAGGTAAAAATTTTAAACATCAAAACATAAACCAGTTTGTTAATATTTCCAAATTACTTTGCAACTTGATACTGAAAAATCTGTGAACTTTATAAATCCATAACACATATAAACATTCACATATATACAGATAAAAGCAGTAGCACATTTGTTAGAAAAGTTAAACATTTCCTCAAGAGTTGGTTCACTAACTTGGTTGATATTAAGGTAAACAGTGGCATGTTTGAAGCATAGGTGGTAAGAACGGTCACCTTATGTGTATAAAAATTATGTCTATACTTATATCGATTAATTTTTCTTTGTTAATACATGTATCACACTCTAGCGACTACAAAATTATTTAACACAAATAAAAGTAAGATGATGTCTCATACAAGATTAAGTACAATGCTTGAATTAGTAGAGTTTAAAAGCAAACATCAGAATTGCAAAAGAAAGAGTTAGAAAAATGACACCCAAGCACCACCCTTGAGTGCTTGGGTAGCTTGAGTAATCTCTGACACCACAGGACCAAAGCGCATCATTTTTTGGGGCCCTGCCAATGAATTTCCAGCCTGGTTGTCTGAGAATCCTACGAAGACAGTTTTCCCAACTACTGCTTGGGAGTCTTCTTCACATCCACCCACTTTGACCTGCCCTCCCCCCAGAGCCCCCATTTTATGACTTTCATAACACCGAGGGGAAACTGAAACTTAAGTTTACAAAAGGAAGATCATTTGTTTACATACAGTCGAGATGAAGTACAACAAAAAGACTCAACAATTTAAAGTATAATTTAATTCAAATGTTCAGTAGGAAGAAATTGAATAAATATTCCTTCTCCCCCACAGATACATTCTTTCCCACTACATTTTCTCAGTAGATTATTAAAGGTTTATTAAATGGAAAGGTAGAAAGACAATACCGTTGGATCGATAAAATTGATTTCAGAGTTGCTGAGTGCAACTGAATCCAAGCATGACAGATTTTGCTAAAAGTAGAAGAATTAAGCAATAAACAACATAATAATGAAATCTAGCCAACACTTATACACCAATTCAGTTGCCAGAATTCTGGTAGACTTTTATTCTCTACTAAGGAGGGAAGTATTCTCCCTGGAGAAATGTAAATTAGACAATGGGGGTGCACATAAAACCAGTATACTATCTGATCTCCTTATAGTAGAGTCTTCCTGTCATACTCTTCTTAGTAATGTGCAGAGAAATTTTAATCAATATTAGCATGCACTAGGAGCCGATGTAAAAGTCTTCAACTTAATGTAAGGAGATAAAGTAAATTCTACAACTTCAAACACAAAATCTCAAAATAAATTTGCAAACATTATTGTCACTGTCACTGTCACTGTCATCCCATTGCTCATCGATTTGCTCAAGAAGGCACCAGTAACGTCTCCATTGTGAGATTCGTTGTTACTGTTTTTGGCATATTGAATATGCCACGGGGTAACTTGCCAGGCTCTGTCTTGCGGGCAAGATACTCTCAGTAGCTTGCCGGGCTCTCCGAGAGGGGCGGAGGAATTGGACCTGGGTCTGCCATGTGCAAGGTGAACTCCCTACCCTCTGTGCTACCACTCCAGCCCAATGAATAGACAAAATTTATATAAAATTGAAGAATAGACAAAATTTATTTAAAATTGAAGAAAACAACAAATAACCATAGGTAACCTTTAAACCACAAAAGATTTGGGGAAAATATGAGTTCTCCAAAGGGCAAAGATAATAGCTATGACAACTTTAAAAATAATGTATTTAGGGGCCGGAGCGATAGCACAGTGGGTAGGGCGTTTGCCTTGCATGCGGCCGACCCGGGTTTAATCCCCGGCATCCCATATGGTCCCCCAAGCACCGCCAGGAGTAATTACTGAGTGCAAAGCCAGGAGTAACCCCTGAGCATCGCTGGGTGTGACCCAAAAAGCAAAAAAAAAATGTATTAAACTATATAAATCTATAGGTTATATTCAATCTGAGATGCAAATGATTGGAATGTGAGCTGATAGATTAGTAGTCCATGTCAAATAAGTGATACTAAGCACTCAATAAAGAAACTGTATTACAAGAAGCATCTGTATCATCTGCTAAAATGTGATAAAGGTATAGATTCAATAAAATATTTCTGAAATCATGATATCTAGAGTTCCTCTGACCTCAATATAATTTAATCTTGAGATTATCATTAAGTACATATTAAAGGCCTTATTCAAAATAAAGTTACAATCTAAGGTTCTACATTATTGATTTGGACATGTGTCTGGTATGATATTTTTAAAACCACAGAAATATTAATAACGATAATTAAAGATTAGAGATGAGCTACTATTAGACAGTAGTAGTTCATTCATTGGAGTTACTACTCTAAAAATAAAGTAGTAATTTTAAATTTGATATAAAAACAAATTTTTTAAAACTTTTCCATAAATATTGCTCACATGCAAAAATACATGATTTTATAAATTTGTGGTTCAGAGTTATAAGACTCATGGGCATACAGTTAAGATTGGTTATTTAAATAACTTTAGAGCAAATATAACAGCTATATTATAAACAATAAGAACAGTTAAAATTTATTGCCACTGCTTTTATTATATGTTAAATAAAGTATGACCTCTTTGTAAAGTTCACCATAAAAACTGGCTATTGAAGTGTTTCTGCTGAAAAGTTATTTCAATGGTAACAAAGTTAGAATGTGAAAATGGTCATATGATTAATTTCTATATCATTACATCTTTACATTAAATTACAAGAGAGTCTCTTGCCCGCATGCCTGGCTGTCTTCCCCGGGACCCCTCAAAGGGGATGGGCCCTAGCTTCCCTCCCCATCCCGAGCAGAGCTCCCAGCGGCCGAAGACCACCGGAACCTAGCTACAGCCATGCTGGAGGCCCCTCTCCACACGTTCGGACAGGCCTCATGCATGAAGGTACTGGCAGAGGAACCCAGGTGTGTGTAATCCCATCAACGGCCAACATCCAGAGATAGACTTAAAAGCAAGCTCCCAGAAGTGATATCTTTTGCCTACTTCTCCCTCTGGGAGAAACTGGCAATCCTCTGAGAGTTTCCTGCCCACATGGGACAGCCTAGCAAGCTTCCCATGGTGTACTCATATGCAAAATCCAGTAACCAGTTGGATCTCATTCCCCTGACCCTGAAGATTCCCCAATGCAACATCGTTATGAAGGCCGAGTCGAGATAGACTTCTAAGATCTCAGGGAAAGGATGAAATGAGATGTTACTGAGCCCACCTGAGAAATTGGTCATTAATAGGATATCGTGATCGTGATTGTTATTGTTACATATGAAGAAAGAACCCCAAATCATAATTTTTGAACAATTAAAATACAGTGGCTAAAGAGAATTCACTCATTGACTTGAAATCATTGTGGGATACTAGTAGTTTTGTGACTAGTGACAAACATTTGGAGAACGTTTCCAGCAGTGTTAAGAAGCCTGAGAGCTGTTCCCAGTGACTCTTTGTTTTGTGGGTCACACCCAGAGATGCTCAGGAATTACTCCTGGTGATGCTTGGGGAGTTTCCAGTGAGTTAGAGAGCCATCTCTGAGACTGTCTCATACTCAGAGCCTTTGCAGTGATGCCAGTGGGCTAAGGGCCACTGGGACCACACTTGAGCAGTGCTTGGAGTGGGGGACTAAAGTCACACCTCGTGTTGTTCAGGGAGCACGCTATGTCAGGTCCCAAATTCAGGCTTTGCACAGGATAGATGTGTACCCCAGCCATTTGACTTATCTTCCTAAGCCCTTGACAAATGTTTCTTACTTCGAGATTATTTCATTTTGCATTTATAACAATATATTGAATTACACACTATGTTTTCAATAGTCCATTTAACAAAGTATCTAACTTGCTAAATCCCTCAAGAAAAGCAAGTAAATATTCATAGAATGTATAAATCGTTACTGTTATATATAAACCTCATTATCACTAAACAAAATTTTTATTTTCCCTAACTCACATTTTTCGTTGAGTTCAAAGTTAAAAAATTGCAGGAGTTTACAATGCAAAGATCTGTTTATACAGACAACGAATAAATATGTAATGATTCAATATTTTTTTAATTAACTGAATAGCAAAACATCTTAAATTACATGTTTTACAGCAGCATCTTCAATTTGGAATTATAAACTTGTATTTGGTAATAGTAATGACAATCAAAAAGAAAAAATAGAGAAATGTGTAAGAATAATTGAAATTTATGTTATTTTACAGTAGTACAATTACTCATTAGACACTTTAACACACAGTGTCTAATTCTTCTAGCAATTTCTTGTCAGTGAAGAAATAAAAGCTCATCTTATGTGGTGTTATCTGGGATACAACTATGGAAGAGTTGACTTAACAATTTAACTCAGGGGCCAAACTAAAGTATATGCCTGGGCCAGAGAGATATCTCAACAAACTGAATACTTACATCACATGCGGGAGGCCCAGGTTCAACCCCTAGCACTGCATAGTACTCAGAGCCCCCAAATACCAGCAGTTATGATCCCAGTCAAATAAAACTTACAAAATAAAATGCCAGAATGTGGCAGTCTCAGATTTGTACTAGGTGCATTTTAAATCGTGTACTTCTTTTAAACAGGCATATTATGTATTCTACTTTAAAGTTTAAGATATTATCTTAAGGGTGTTTTATTTCCTAACCTCATGTATTCATAATTTAGTAGAAAATAGTCAAAACAATGTGTGCTTTATGATACATAACATAGTGCAGCTTTTATAGAAATTGTGTAGGTCCAAAATAACCAGAAGTTGGGCTCAGCAATAGAACATTTGCATCTGTGAGGTTCTAGGTTTGATCGCTGCCACTATACAGTAAAAAGTAGCACTTATTCAAAACTGATTAGAACTTCTATTCACTGACTCGGGAAAAAGCCCACATGCCATTTTACTTGAAATCGAGATCTCAAGGGAGAGGGAAGCTCTGGGTAGGACCAAGTAGGGCTTTTGATGTAGTACAATAGGAAGTTCATATATTGGAGGCCTCACACACCACGGATAGGAAATACAAGTTACACAAAAAAGCAAACCTCTTTTTAAATTTTATCAGTACTTACAGAGAATGTAACTGGTGATTTTAAATGCCTTATCGACAACGTTATTTTTACTCTAGGATGGCAAAACTTAGGGTTGGCTTAAAGAATTGTTTTGGTTCTATGTTATGTTTGTTTTCTGAGAAGCTCATCTTTCTCCTCTTGGGCACAGATACTATGTATTAAGAGAGAGAGAGATTCAAGCATCAGGGTGCGCCTTTCAATGCAGATCCTAAAATTAAAATGAAAGGAACTAGTGCAGCTCTAGAAAGTAAGGGCTCAGTGGGAGTGCCATGAAGGAACTGAAGTAGTACTAGGGGATTAGACACAACAGCACAGGAAGAAAACACGGCATAAAGGGAATTCAATGAGAGGTCTTAGAGGAAATAACAAGACAGCAGGAGAAGGTAAACTGCAGAGCAGAAAAGAGAATGCACCCAGAGGCATAAAAGAAATCGGCACCGGTAAGAAAGAATGTGGGAAAAGGACTAAATAAGTCAAAGAGACTTTTTAGAAGGGTTATTAAAGGCCAAAAGACATTGTGATAGCTAAACATTAAAAAACTAAAGTGATAATAGGAGATAGAAAACTATATAACAGTGTGCACATTAGAGCAAAAATATAAAGTTGAATTTTGTGCTATGCTGTAAAAACAAATATGAATTGCATGGTATCATCTACACAACATCTGTCCATAACAATTTTTCTGTTTCACATATTTAGAAAATGATGCGGTAACACTTCAGTAAATGTTTTACTCAAATATTTTTTCAGTAAATATTTTTTAACTGAAATCCTGAGAAAGTATATTGATTAGTGTTAACTATCTTCACTTATTACACATTTAGATTTTTTTGCATTTCTCTCTCCAAATCACGTGTACGTGGAAATAGCTCCATTTAATTTATTGTGCTAAGATTTATATATTTCATAGAGAAAGACTAAGCAACACAAGAGAACAAATATCTTTCATTTCTTTGTGCAATAATTAATAACTCTGATTCTGAAAAGTAAAAGATAAATTTAAGTGTTACAAATGTATGTTTATATCCAACTCATGATTGGTTTTGATTACCACTTGGAAGAATCTTTGACATGGCAACTTGCATGTAAATCTATGAATTGATTTTGAATGAATTGATTGCATGTAAATCTATTACTGATTTCTGTTATCTTAATGATGGAAAGTGCTCAAGTCTCACAATAGATATATGATAAGACCCAGGTGTAGATAGAACTAGAGTCTTTAATAAGCAAGATGAATGTGTGTCAAATCTGACTGGGATTCACTGAGGCCCTATATAGTTTCCCGAACCCAATAAAGTTATTGGCGTCAAACAGAACATCAATGAGACTGCATCTGTCAACATTAGAATGAATTCTCGATACCTGATATTCAACTTTTGTGTATTTTAGCACATAATTTAGCTGATGTAACTTAAGAATTCGGGGGTCTCGGACACTCCAAATTCTACAGGGAGGGATAAGGTACATGAATCTCAAGAATTGTATTTGTAAAACTTGTGGACGTGACGAGTGATTTTATAATTTTACTAACCTGCCATTATAAAAGATGCTAAAGAAGCATCAAGTCACAATAAAGGCATTTATTAAAGAGTTGAAAATTTATAGTAAATTGTTTTTATCCATTTGCATATGCCCTTAGTTGTTAGATTCACAGTTTTCTGGTATGAAGTGGTTGATTGAAATCATTTTTTTGCTTTTATTTTAAGTCCCACGCAGTATTTCTAGTTGTTGTTCATAAGTAGCATGCTAAGTAAAATCAATCTCAGTGAAGGGAATGTGAAAAAAGTCAGCTAGAAAAATAGGTAATGATAATGGAAAAGGCAGTATTATGTATGAAATGACAATTTATTTTGTGTCTAGTATTCATTTTCTCACAGACATTATTTTACCAGCTGCTATATTTTTTCCTAATGTCTGGAGTTATTTTCATGCTTTGTCCACATATAAATAAAGATGTCCCTCCACAGTGCCACAGTGGGAAAAATATATAGAAAAAATAAAATAATGCTTCCATGAATCTAGACAATTGAATATTATTTTTAAACAATCATGAAAACACTTTAATATCAAGAAATGCTAATTTACCCAGGTGTAAGGCAAGAAGTGCATTTCCTTCCCACATCAATGAACTAAGCCCCCTTTCTTGTGTGATCTTCCTTAATTTTACAGTTTTCAATTTAGTTCATTTATAAGTACTTAAAATTCATCAGGCTAGCTATTTTACTACCAGCCTATTATAAATAATATTTTTAGATACTTTAAATTTTTTTTGAATATTCTTTGGTGCTTATTACTATTCATAGCATATGGAGAAGCTAAAAATGGCAAACCATCAATAAGAATGCATTTAATAAATCAGTGTGGTATTCCTACACATTTACAACTTAACGTAATGCATCAGATTTACTAAAATAGTATCCCAATACAGTATCATCTACAAATATCTAGAATGTGTTCATGAATTAATTAGCTAAAATAACTTTGTTTTTTAAATTCAAATTTGTTGTGTATTCCCAGAGAAACTCCACCACAGTAATTCTTGTAGGTCTTAAATTGCACCATATAGTATTTTAAAGTTATGACTGTAATCCTATTTAATGAGAGTAGAAATCTAGCCAAACAGAAACAGTGCATACAATGAAACACTAGCACAGAGGCAAACAGAACGAGGAGGCATTATTTTTTTGTCTCCTCGACTATTCTAATTCGCCATAAAAATCAGTTCATTGAGGATATGAAGTACCCAAAAGTGAAACAGAAAGGAACATTAAAAATAGCATATTAAGCATAGAAATATCTGCTTTCCAAATGAGAAGCTAGAGATACTAGTGAAAGGTAAGAATAGTGGTCAAGCAACATGATCATGTAAGTCTTCACAGCTGGGAAAATGCAAGAGAAAGTTCAAATCTTTATAGTCAGACTTTGGCTAAATTGCATGTGAAACAGATTTATTTGGAATGTCTTAAACTCTAAAGTTGGGCAACCTTTGTTAAACTCTGGAAAGGACAATATTTTATTTTGAGCCTAACAAATTAAAGATCAACCTGGGCCATCTGGGTCTGAAATAAGAACAAATAGCAAAACCCTGGTTAGCAAATATCATAGCGTGGTTAAAGGCACGTTGCAAACATAGCTGTCTATAGATGCTGTAATTTACAGACATTTTCTCTTTCCTCTGATAATGAATTTAACTTATTTCTTTGTCCCTTTATTTTAAATAAATTTTCTTTCACTTTACCAAAATGGGCAGAATGGTTAAAAGACAGTTATATTCACGTGAATTATAAAATTGACATTGCTAACTTACTCATTATCTATTAGAACATCTTAGAGACATGAAAAAACAATTCCAAACATTTCCAAGATAAAACTAACCATATAAAATATTTCTAGAAAGCTTCATACTTTAAAATTCACTATAGATTCACATATTTATTATCTTTTTGATACTAGCAATATTTTGTTTTTTGCTTTATGACAAATATTTCATTCTTATTGGCAATTCAAAATAATGTACATGTGTGAAGAAAGAAATGTGACATAAATAAAACACATTTGACAATAAGAAATTGATCATGGATAGTTCATGCTTCCTCGGAAGATACTTTGCATTCTTGGTCTTGCTGTTCATTTCTCCTCATTTACATTATGCCATATTATTTAGAAAATAATATTACTTTGCATTTTTTGCTTTTATCTAAAAGTCACAACTAGTAGTACAATACACTGATCTTACAGTTACATTTGTGATTAATCATAACAGATAATCTCTGAAATGAAAAGGATATAATTTACTCAGTATGAACAGAAATTTTCCAAATTTTCTTTAAGTAAATAATATATGTGCCAAGTATTAGAGTAGTGCCTAAAAAAAGGAAGATATAATTAATTTTACTATAATTTTAATGTTATGATTGCATTAGTTATATTAAATGATATTCAAAGTTATGGACTGGAGAGAGAGCTCAAAGGACTGAGCACATATTTTACATATGTGAGGAGTTTGGTTTGATATCTGGCACTGCGTAGTCCCCAATATCCTTTTGGAATTAAGTTCGAGCACAGAGCCAGGAATGTCCCCGAGAGCTTCCGATGTGACTGCCCAAACAAAACAAAATTAGAGGGGCTGGAACGATAGCAAAATGGGTTGGGTGTTTGCCTTGCACGCAGCTGAGTGGGGTTTGATTCCCATCATCCCATATGGTCCCCCAAGCACCACCAGGAGTAATTCCTGAGTGCAGAGCCAGGAGTAACCCCTGTGCAGCACCGGGTGTGACCAAAGAAAGCAAAAAAATAAATAAATAAATTAGATATTCCTCGAACGATACTTATAGACGAGTTTAGTAAAAGTAAACTTAATGCAGGAAGTCCTAAATGTTTGCACTTTAATGGGCCAAAGTGATAGTATAGCTGGTAGAGCACTTGCTTACTTGCAGCTGGCCCAGGTTTGATCCTTGAAAACACATGTTCCCCAAGTCCCACCAGGAGTAATCCATAAGGGCTAAACTAGGAGAAAGTCCTGAGCACTGCTTTATTTTTTGGCTTTTGAGCCAAAAAATAAAGTTCAACTTAAATGTTTGGTCCTTCTGCATATTATATTGATTTCCTAGGTCTTGCATAAGAATTGACAAAAATAAGGTAGTTTAAAACAACAAGGTCTTCCTTGGTTCATTTTAGAGGCTTGTTGCCAACCATCTTTGGTGTGACTTTGTATTTGCGTCATTCCACTACTTTGTCACAAGAGTTTTATCCCTGTGTCTTAGTCTTGTAACATTTTCTACTCAGTGTATATTTGCTTCTCTTTTTGTAAATGTGTAAATTTAAAAAAATCAGAATGTAAGTCATTGGGTTAGAAGCCAAGCCTGACCCAGTATATCTTTATTATCTTCAAAGATCCTGTTTCTAAATAAATTCATATTTTCAATTACGAAGGCTAGTACTTCAGCTATGGCACATAATTCAACTGAATAGGTACTCCAAGAAGTAGGGAAATTTTCACGAGTTCTATTTGAAAGCTGTGATAGCCATCGTTTGTCTGAATCCTTCAGCAGGTTCTGGGAGACATTTCCATCAAAAAGGCAATTAGTGATGATGCTTTGATGATGGTTTTGCTGCCAATATAAAGTCTTAGTGGTCACATCTATTGACAACTTTTAATGCAGTAAAACGCTTCCATGGAACCAGGTCCTTTAATATGAAGAGGGTTATTATTATCCCCATTCTAGCATCACTTAAGCAAAGTGGCAATATTTAAGTATCAGAGACATACCATAGAGTATCACCCTAATGTGCAACCACAGAATGAAATTCATGGTGCCTGATCTATATGAGTCTATGGCAATGTTTAATATAATTATTGTTAGGTGGTAAGATAGCAACTGTTTTATTGAATGCCATATGTTCACAAAGACAGCATAAGCCATTAAAAAGGGGGGATATCAGACACTCCTGTCTTTCTGAATGAAAGGTATTTCAAACTCTTCTGATTTAGGAAGGACCCATACGTTTACTGCAAAAGTATGGGATTGATGTCTACTTGATTCTTTTATAAAGGACCTTATGGTTACTTTATAACTTTACAGTTCACTAGAGAAAAGATATTTAAACATTTTAAAGCATTTTATGTTTAGTTGATAATTTGACTCTGTTACCAAGAAACTGCAAAGCTAATTTATAGTGGTACTTATGGAAGCCGATTGTAATTGTAACTTTTATTTAAGTACAATTATTTGTGGGGGTAGGGAGAAGGACTTGGGAATCCTGACATTTCTCCATATGTAGGAGAAGTAAATGCAGCTCCTGGTATTAGTGCTTCTTTTTCAGACCTTGGATTAGGGTCCATAAAACTAGTTTTGGTTCCCTCCTTCTGGGAGTATCTTTACTCAAGATATATTCACTGTATCTCTTAATTTTGTTACTCTGGAATTTGAGCAAGACAAAAGCAACCACTGTTAGTGTGGATGTGGGGAGAAAGGGACTCTCCTACACTGCTGGTGGGAATGCCGACTGGTTCAGCCCTTTTGGAAAACAGTATGGGCACTTCTCAAAAAATTAGAAATTGAGCTCACATTTGACCCAGCAATATCACTCCTGGGAATATATCCCAGAAAGGCAAAAAAGTATATTCGAAATGACATCTGCACTCAAATGTTCATTGCAGCACTGTTTACAATAGCTAGAATCTGGAAAGATCCCAAGTGCCCAAGAAGAAATGACGGGTTAAAGAAACTTTGGTACAGCTACCCAATGGAATACTATGCAGCTATTAGAAAAGTTGAGGTAATGACCATTGCATATAAGTGAATCAACATGGAAAGTATCATGATAAGTGAAATGAGTCAAAAAGAGGGAGACAGACAGAAAAATTACATCATCTGTGGAATATAAAGTAACAGAATAGGATACTAGCACCCGAGAATAGTAGAGATAAGTACTAGGAAGTTGGCTCCTTGGCTTGGAAGCTGGCCTCACATGCTAGAGGAAAAAGCTGTTCAGATAGAGAAGGGAATACCAGGTAAAGCGTGGTTTGAGGACCTGCTGGGGATGGGAGATGCACACTGAAAGTGGACTATGGATCAAACTCGATGGCCACTCAACACCTCTATTGTGAACAATACACCCAAAAGGAGAGAGAGAACAGAAGGGAATGCCCTGACACAGAGGCAGGGTGGGGTGGGGAAAATGGGATGGGGGGGGTGGGAGGAATGCTGGGATCATTGGTGGTGGAGAATGGGCACTGGTGGAGGGATGGGTGCTCGAGCAATGTATGATTGAAACACAAGCACGAAAATTTGTAAGTCTGTACCTCACGGTGACTCACTAATAAAAAAAAATTTAAAAAGACTTGCATGGAATATTTTTTCCTTTTAATATGTAAAGACAAGGGTCATTGTGATGCTTTCATGATTTCAGTGCTAGAAGTGTCTTTTTTGAGAAGGACGTCTTCACTCAGACATGTGATTCTGTTGTGCAGATGACTGGGAATTTGCACTTGCCAAGTCCCCTTTCTTTCTTCATGAAATTTGAGTCTTTTTTATGAAGTCCATCATATAAACTAGTTCCGAGTTGTAAGAAAATCCACTGGAATCGGTTAGTTCATTTTGAACACTAGCTCTCATATACGCATTGTGGCACTAGAGCTGTACTTAATTCATCAAACTCATCACAGAGCAGCCAGAATTCAAGGAGAGAGGACATTCATTCCATCTATCACTTGGAAAGTACCAAAAGGCCTCCAAGTAAAGATCTCTATTAACTTAGCATTGCCATACCATACCTAGATCACTAACCCACAGACAAGAGAAGACACATAGACCCAATCTGCAGATTAAACTCAAAGCTAAACCCCTTGTAGATCTACTTAGCAAGAGTTGATTTAGAGAAACAAGTGAAAAATAATCAATGGCTATCTTTAATTAAATTATAGTAGGTTGTTACTAATAGGTAATTAATATAATTATGGTAGAGGTATATCTACATTTAAACATTCCTAGAAGATAAAGATACAACACCTGGTTTGATAACCCATTTGTTCTACTACTGTTCAAGATATTATATCTCATTAGGATGATATTTTAGCCTCATGATCTCTCTATTGCCAACTAAAATGAAACTAAATATCTAGATTATTTGATGAATAGTTGGAAGTGGACTGCTGGCACATTATATTTCTATTTTCTTATGGCTTCAGGGATAATTATGTAGAAAAATATTCCTTATGTTGTAGAACTGAAAAATTATATTTATTAACAAAGTTAAACACATGTGGAAGTAATTTGACTGATGTATAGCAACTCTTGAACACTGACTTTCAACTCTTGGAAAATGACTTGGGTCATTTAGGGCATTTGCCTTGCACAAGGCTCATCCAGGTTCAATTCCTCCGACCCTCTCAGAGAGTCTGGCAAGTGATTGAGAGCCTCTGCCCGCACAGCAGAGCCTGGCAAACTATCCGTGGCATATTTTTATGTCAAAATCAGTAACAAGTCTCACAATGTTACTGGTGCCCGCTTGAGCAAATCGATGAAAATGTAAATAACTCAAAAAAATAGAACATAAGATTTTTCAGTGGCGTATGTCAGACAGACCAATAAGACTGAGAGTATGGGTCTCTGTGTCTTGCATAGAGCCCAGAAATTAGAATTTGTCACCAGTGACCCCCAGTTAAATAGACAGAATGACTAATGTGGTGCTTAACCAGACTTTCTCTTTATCCAAGCAGTGTTTTTTGTGCAAAAAAACTACCATTTAAACAATGTTCATTGTAACAGAAAAAGAGTCTGCCTATAGGAGTACCAAAATACTGTAATTTGCACATATTCATTTCTCCATGATATTGGAAAACAGGCTCTGGCATGATGAAGTTACGTTTTAGTATAATGAAGAATGATTGATAAACTTAGAGTTCTGCAAAGTTTTTTGGCAGCTAACTGATTTCTCATAAAAGAAACAGGATGTTATAGTTTAAATGATATAAATAACAACTCAATGCATTTTGATTAATGCTTTTTCCTCCTTATATATAAATTGGAGAAAGAATATATAGCATCTATGTTTTTAAAGCACTAAATCATTTGTATGAACCACTTAGTTGTTTTTGTTATTTGGTGAGCCAGCATAATTTACTGAAGAGATACAGCAATAATGTTGAACTAGAGTTGAAAAAAAATGTTGTGCCAGGGCAAAATTTCTTCCTACATCTCCTGGTTCCACTGTATAAATATTTAACTTCTCATTTATTTAAAAGAATGTTTTTGTCATGAAGACCAGCTTTTAGTGCATGTGCAGAAATCCAAGAATAGAATAGACTATTATCCCACACTGACCTAGAAATACAAAAGATCATCTTGCTGTACTCTTGTGTTTAGTTTTATCAAATACCAGATGGTCTGGAAAGGTAAGATAATGCTAATGAGCCTCAAAATATTGCATGGCAATTAATGTAGCAACCAAGGTCAAGTTTGGATCAACAGAAATTTGTAATTTACAGATATGTTTGTTTTCCAGAAAAGGAGAAAGGAGGGAAATACCAGTGAGAATTTTTCAGCTTTTAAAAATACTGTTAAACATTGATAACTATTAGACTCCCTGAATTCTAGTCCACACTATTTTGAGTTCTCTTTTGTGCAGTGAAGATTAACTCATGAATTAACTCAACAGGTTTTGCTTGTTCTAACTGTGTTCTCCGAAGAAAGTTTTGTTCTTTGTCCCACTCCAGGGATATAACTATAATCTTTTGGAATGCTGCACTTATTAATAATGTCTTTATTTAAGGCCATGGGCCACAACAGATACTTTATGTTAGCTGTGATATTTAGAAAGGTTGTCTAGATGATACGAATGATGTGATTTGTAGCAGGGACCTTGTATTTGGTGTAGTTTTGCCTTGGAAGATGATGGATATTTAAAGTTAATTACAACTGTAGACAGTAATGACTGTGTGACTTACTGCTCATATACCTTGGACCATATCACACTGGTGAGCGTCTTTTGGTTGGTAAAGTCTTTATACCAGTGTTAATATCTCATATTAGTCTTTTCACTGTAGGAATCTATGATCATAAGTACAAGTACTTTTCTCAACATTGTGAGACCTTCTATTCGAAATTATTGAATCTGTGAATATTCTGGGAGAATTTCAAACCACATTTGTCTGTTCATTTTTTTTCCATGAAAAACTGGACTTCCTTGCCCCCATACACACCTTATATTCCCCCCATGCATATTTTCTACTCCTTGAAACTGGTAGATTTTATCATCCTTGTAAAATACTTTCATAAGAGTATATTAAAATTATAATTTAAGATTCAACCAATGCCACTTAAAAATCATTTCTCTTGAATAAATGTCATACAGAACAGAATATGAGGATTAGTGGCAAAAAGACACACCCACAGGATTTGCAGTGACATTCTTCCAGGTACTGTTTGAAGCAAGATAAAGTTGTAGATAAAGATGAAAGATAAAGTTCCTTCATCTTCCTGAGGAAAAACTCCTGTACTACCAAAGTGGAGATTGTTTTAGCATTTTATTATATGCTTTCTATGCAAAAACTTCAAATTTTTATTTTTCCTGGCTAAACTGCCTTAGATGAGCCTTTTGGAAAATTACTAGTTCAATATGTAACTTCACTTTTGAGGGTATGAAATTGTTTAGCACCTCTTCTAACTGTTATCCTCCAGAAGCTAGGTATTTTCTGTCACTCATAAGCTAAATAATTTTTATTAAGTCAGGTGCTACTATTATTATCTACATCACAAAATTTTAAGTAATTTACCTGACTTATCACTGGTTATACACCTGGTTAGTAATGAAGAGGAGCCTCAGGATTAATACTTGTTAAATACATATATAGTATTTGAACTGCTTGGCAATTTCCACAGAGGGTATCAATGTAGAGATATTAAAAGTTTTGCTATTAAAAAGTCAAAGTAGAAGAGAAGTTTAAATATGTAGAATAGTAGTTATCTGTGCAATATGTCCATTTATAACTCTGTGGTATGAAGAAAATGTTTTTAATATCATGTAGTTCCCAAATATTTAGCCAAATATTAATTTGGATGTGTTTCTACTGTTTTATTTGTCTATTAATTTTGTTTTTATTTTATTTTTTCCCTTTTCCCTCCCTCCCTTCCTCCCTCCCTCCCTTCCTCCCTCCTTTTCTCCCTCCCTCCCTCCCTCCCTCCCTCCTTCCCTCCCTTTTTCCTTCCTTCCTTCCTTCCTTCCTTCCTTCCTTCCTTCCTTCCTTCCTTCCTTCCTTCCTTCCTTCCTTCCTTCCTTCCTTCCTTCCTTCCTTCCTTCCTTCCTTCCTTCCTCTAGGTTATACCAGTTATTAGCTACTTCCAACTCTGTGTTTACACTGGTAGCATGGAGGGGCCCACACAGTGACAGAGACCAAACTCATGCCTTTCACATATAAACCATATGTCTATAGAGTTATTTCCCTGGAACCTCTGATTTCTTATTTTTATTGTTTCTTTTTTATTTTGGGGGTTTGATTTGTGGCTACACCTAGTAGTGTTTATGGCTTACTGGCTGTGTGCACGAGGATAATCTTATTATGCTCAGAATCCACAAAGAATGCCAGGGATCAAACCTGGGTCTGCTAAGGATACATGGAAGACTAGTGCTCTGCCCACTGTACTATCTCTGTGGCCCTGAGATTTTATTTGCTCGATTTTAGAAGAGGGGACTGGGGGTGCAAATAGAGTTATACTCAGTGCTTATGCCTCCATGTTCATGGATCACTTCTAGTAGTACTTGGGATTCATATGTGGTACTGTGGATTGAACCAGGGTCTACTACATACAAGGAAAGCACCAGACTTGCTATACTATTTCTCTGGTCCTGGATGTGTTTTGAGATTATGTTTTTAGTTAGGAACTTTGTACAAGCAGATTGTTCAACACAATTTTATTTTTCTCCTATCAACTGAAGTCATGATTTCCTCTGAGCCTGTCTCACTCAAAGCAAGAAAGAATTTTGGCTTTAGATGTGAATTGCAGCATTAGTCTTCTATGCTTCTCCTGCCTACCAGCCCATTCTACAGATTTTACACTTGCCAACCTCTATGAATGTGAGCCAATTCTTTATTTAAATTTCTGTCTAAACACATTTGATGAGTCCATTTCCTCTGAAGATCCCTGACTAGCACATATATTTTAAAACTTTCTAATGTACCTTTCATTCTACCTGGCCATATATTTAATCAGCCTTTATTTAAATGTCTTACCTCTCCTGTGTCTGATTCAAAGTTAGATTTTGTCTTAATTCAAGATACCATCTGTATTAATATTTTTATTGTTGCTCTAAAATAATGTTGTTGACATTATGGCTTAGAACAGCTAGTTTTCCCTTACAGTTCTAGAGGCTAGAATCATGACACAAATCTCAGGGGTCACAATACTGGCACATGAAAGGTGGTTGCTTTAGAAACTTCCAGAAAGTATTCATCTTGCTTTCTCATCTTGTGTCTCTTGAAGCTTTGTGGTGGCCTGCCTCTCTCTTGGTCTTGGTATTCACATTGCTTTCTATTCCTCACCCTGGTTTCCCATTATTTTATTGTCATATTGCTTGGCGCCACCCCCAGAGATGGTCAGGGCTTACCCTAACCCTGTACTCAGGGAGCACTCCTGGCAAGGCTTTAGTGATCATATGGGATGTTGGGGATAGAACCTGGGTCAGCTGATAAGGCAAGAGCTCTACCAAACTCATTCTCTCCAGCCCCTGTCTGTCCACATTAAAGAGCATTTATGAGAGGCTGGAGAAATAGTAGGGGGGGATAAGATGTGTACTGCCCACCATAGTCTGATATTTATCAGTGACTGTACTTTGGAACGTTGCTAGGCACAGCCCCAAAGACCCTCCCAAGCACCACTGTTTGTGGCTGTCGAGGAACTCCCCCTCCCCCCAGCAACACAAGTTCCTCAGTTCATCCTGGGCACTGCAGGGCCTGAGCAGCATCCATCACCCCCTGTCCCTGAGCTCCAATGACCAATGGGCTTCTGTGCTTCTCAACACTACTTGGGAACCTGTCATGCCCTCCCCCCTGCAATGCCACAGTGACATATGTATCATTTATTTTTCCATCTAAGAACATTTACTGCTTCCAGTCATGATCCCCTGATGTCCCCTGATGTAACTTTCCACTTTTCTTAGCTCCCACATCAATCTCTGCTGAGTGTGATACCTTCAAGAAAACTCTCCTCAGAGGACAGAACCGGGGTACTCAAAAAGGCAAAAGGGAGATCAGCAATGAAGTCATAATTTTATACCACCAGCAAAAAATCCTCATCATTGACTTTTTAAAAATAAGTATTGCTAAGTAATACTGATAGAGCAGTGCTCTTATTTTAAATCTTAAATGTGATTAATATTTTATTATGCACATTTAAGGGATTCAATATAGTAGATTAAAATATAGTAAAAATATCAACTTTTTAAAGTTATAAAAACTTTTATAATTTTTAAAAGAGACACATTAGAGCAGCAGGCCCAGAGACACATTAGAGCAGGAAGGTCACTTGCCTTACATATGGCCAATGCAGGTTTCTCCCTGGCATTCGTATGTTTCACCAGACACTGCCTCAGTGTCACAGAGTGAGGACTAAGCCATGAGCATGCTGGTGTAGCTCCAAAACAAAATTATTGAAATTATAGATTTATAATTTTCACAACCTACATAATCTGTTGAATGGGACTGACATTAAAATGTAGAAGTTTTGTATTATCCCTAAATATTATGTTTTTATCTGGAGTGAATAAAATCAATTATGAAATAATAAGGACTTGAAGTTAAAAATAATACTGTTGTGATATCACTTATATGTTTAGAGAAACATTGATTCAATTAAGTATATATACCACATGGTTCCTTTTCATTGTGGGGGTAGGTGAAAGCGAATATGTGAAATGGATGAATCATTGGACCAAGTACAATGATATTCATCAGAGAAGGATTTTTTGTGTCCTAAACAAATTTTTTAATATTTTGATAAGCAACTGGGATACACTATTTTCTTGGCTATAACAAGCTATGAAATGTAATATGCTTCCCCACCTAATTTTGTTCACCATTTTGTATCTGGCACCTAAATTGTACCTGTAATTAACATTTTATAGAAAGTTAAACATTTCATTTACTTTTTCTCATTTTTGTTTCCTGTATCTTCCATTTACAAGGATATTATAAGTATATAATAAATAAATATAGGCACATAACAACTTCTTAATATTCACAAAGTAAACAGTCACTCATATGCACTGCCAGTAAAATAAATACAGCTACTTTTTTTTTTAATTCTTTTATTAATTCACCATGTGGAAAGTTACAAATCGTTCAGGTTAAAGTCTCAGTTATACAATGCTCAAACACCCATCCCTTCACCAGTGCACCTCTTCCACCACCAAAAATCACGATATACCTCCCCCCTTCCCCCCACCTCCCCAGTCCCCCACCCCACATGTGTAACTGGTAAATTTCACTTTACTTTCACTTTACTTTGATTACATTCAATATTTAAACAAAAAAATATCACTATTATTGATTTGGAGTTTCTCCCCCCTAAAGTCGATCTGCTGAAAAGAAAGCATTTGGTAATTTGTTTTCCATTGCTGACAATGAAGAGATATGAGGCCAGGAGTCCGCACTAGCTGCAGCAAAGTTTTGGATTTCTGTATTTTAGTATTTTAGTAACTAAGTCCAGAGAAATGTCTGCCAGGAATCGCAACATTGTAAGCTTGTACCTTTCAGCTACTTTATATTCCACATATGAGTGCGATCTTTCTATGTCTGTCTCTTTCTTTCTGACTCATTTCACTCAGCATGATATTTTCCATGTTGATCCACTTATATGCAAATTTCATGACTTCATGTTTTCTGACAGCTACGTAGTATTCCATTGTGTAAATATACCAGAGTTTCTTTAGCCAATCATCTGTTTTGGGGCACTCTGGTTTTTTCCATATTGTGGCTATTGTAAACAGAGCGGCAATGAGCATGGATATGCAGATGTCATCTCTACTATACCTTTTTGCCTCTCTGGAATATATTCCCAGGAGTGGTATTGCTGGGTCAAATGGGAGCTCAATTTCTAACTTTTGGAGAATCGTCCATATTGTTTTCCAAAAGGGCTGAACCAGTCGGCATTCCCACCAGCAGTGAAGGAGAGTCCCTTTCTCCCCACATCCACGCCAACACCGGTTGCTTTTGTTTTTTGGGATGTGGGCCAGTCTCTGTGGTGTGAGATGATATCTCATTGTTGTTTTGATCTGCATCTCCCTGATAATTAGTGATGTTGAACATTTTCTCATGTGCCTCTCAGCCATTCGGATTTCTTCTTTGGAAAAGTTTCTGTTCATTTCATCACCCCATTTTTTAATTGGGTTGGCAGTTTTCTTCTTGTGGAGTTCAACCAGTGCATTGTATACCCTTGTTATCAACCCTTTATTGGATGGGTACTGCATAAATACCTTTCCCATTCTGTAGATTGTCTTTGTATTTTGGTCACTGTTTCTTTTGAGTTGCAGAAGCTTCTTAGTTTGAGATAGTCCCATGTATTTATCTTTGTTCTCACTTGTTTGGCCAGTGGCATGTCAGCTTTGAAGATACCTTTGCCTTCAATGTCGTGGAGGGTTTTGCCGACCTTATCTTCAATGTACCTTAGGGATTCTGATCTGATGTTGAGATCTTTAATCCATTTTGATCTGATTTTTGTACATGGTGATAGATGGAGGTCTACGCCCATTTTTTGCATGTAGCTGTCCAGTTTTGCCAGCACAATTTGTTAAACATGCTTTCCTTCTCCACTTCACATTTCTTGCTCCCTTATCAAAGATTAGATGATCATATATTTGGGGGTGTATGTCAGAGTATTCAACCCTATTCTATTGGTCTGTAGCTCTGCCTTTGTTCCAATACCATGCTGTTTTAATGGCTACCGCTTTGTAGTAGAGTTGGAAGTTGGGGAGGTTGATTCCTCCCATTTTCTTTTTCCCAAGGATTGCTTTTGCTATTCGTGGGGAATACAGCTACTTTTAAGGGGAATCATATGAAGATTCAAATTACACAGGTACTTTTACATAAAAGTTCAATTTCTCATGATTTTTTTATTTTTATTTATTTTTCAAATTTATTTTATTGAATCACCATGTGGAAAGTTACAAAGTTCTCAGGCTTATGTCTCTGTTATACAATACTCAAACACCCATCCCTTCAACTGTGCCCATATTTCACCACCAAAGACCCCAGTCTACCTCCCAACCCTCGCCCCCCAACCCCCATCCCCGCCTGCGTAATTGATAAATTTCACTTCATTTTCTCTTTACCTTGATTACGTTCCATAATTCAACACAAAACTCACTATTGTTGGAGTTTTCCACCAAGAAAGACAGCCCTACCGCCAATGAAGCATTTTATAATTAGTTTTCCATTGCTGAGACTAGAGATATATGAAGTCCCACTGTTTCAAGTACACAGAATTTTTTCCCCTTTTTCCTGTGCCACCAAGTTCATGCCTGCTTAATAAATAGTCCTTATATTATGGCTGACACCACGCCGCCCGGCGAGGAAAAAGGATATTTCCCATCCTCGGCCGGCGTGGGGCTATGGCTTAGTTCACATCTAGAGACATGGCTGCAAGCAGTTTCTGGAACTAACAGTAGTTCCTCCGGATTCTGGTTGATCTGCAGCAACGTGGCCACACTAAAGTGTGGCCTCCGGGATCGAATCTCGGCAGATTATGCGTTGGTATCGGCCCGAGACTGCCCAAGTGTCACGCTGTTCCAAGTACATAATTTTTTCCCCCTCCCATTCCTGAGCCTCTAAGTTCGTGCCTGCTTAATAGACCTCATAATATTGTGGACGCCACACCGAGTTTCTCCCAGAAAAGCGAAAAGAACCGAGAAAGGAGGATATTTCCTCTCCTCGGCTGGCGTGGGGCTATGGATTAGTTCACAGTCTAGAGAAGTGGCTGCTACTTTGAATACCTTCAGTATTTCAACAAAAAACTCAGTATTATTGTTTGGAGTTTCCCCCCACAGTCAGACCTGCTAAAAAGGAACCGTTTCACATTGCTGACAATTAATAGATATTAGGCACTATTGCGGTCGCGCGGTTTTGTTCTTTTTGTATGAAGTCCAGGGAAAATTCTGCCAGTAATTGCATCCCTGCAAGCTTTTACTTCCCTTTTGTGATGCTCATATGATGGAGAAGCCTGGAGAGCATGGGACAGGGGCTCCCATCACAGCCTGGAGGCCTCTCCGGGAGCTGCTCATGTCCAAATTAGTTCAATTGCCTCCAGGGTCGATCTCATGCAGCCGCAGAAAGGCTCTCATGATTTTGTAACGTAGAAGTACTGTTGATAATTCAGCCATTGATTAAGCTGATTGAACTGGGTATGAACTCCACATTACTTAAAAAAATTTTTTTAAATTGGATATCCATGAGGTAGACCATTACTAAGCTGTTCATAATTGGGTTTCAGTCATGCAATAATCTGGCACTTATTCCTCCACCAGTGTACATCATCCCCCAGTCCCCAGCTCCTACCCCCAGTCTCTCTCTATGGGAGGCACTTTCCTTCTTGCTTTTGATCTCTTTCAAGATTTATCTATGGGTCTCTAAAAGAAGGTCAAGAAATGAACTTGTATAGCTGAGCTGGAGGTGGTTTGTGGGCATGGCTCTCACATACCTAACTTTGGCCATTTAATTTTTTGGCAAACTTGGTCCCAAGTTGTTGGAGTTTGGCCAAAGGCACAGTGGCAATTTTGAGGAGTCAAGAAGCCTGAAGCACCATCAGGCTACTGATGCACTCGCCCAACAGATGCATGTTGATCTGTTGGCTGCTCTCTACACCCTCTCATGATTTTTTAATACCTAAATCTGTATATGTTAATAAATTGTATGTAGTGGTATATAGAGTACTGTGTGTTTATACATTTGCATTTAAACATTTTTCTGTTAGGCATTGAATATCTATAGATTTAGCATAAAATAATGTGTCCTCATATTTTGAGGTAGATCTCTATGTGAAACATAGGGCTATCTGTAGTTTATATTGTGCAAATAAAGTAATATATGTATTTTCTTTTTATTTTTTATGTCACTGGAGATCATTAAATACTTTAGAAACATTTTTCTAGAAATTCAGCTGTTCATCAAGATATATGATGAAAGTCTCAAATTTAAAGAAGTGAAATATGCACCTATTACTTATATTTGAATTTAATTTATAAATAAGATGGCTACTTTTTTCTACTCATTGATGAACATAAAACTTCTACACTCTCGGGGCTGGAATGATAGCACAGCAGGTAGGGCGTTTACCTTGCACAAGGCTGACCCAGGTTCAATTCCCAGCATCCCATATGGTCCCCTGAGCACCGCCAGGGTTAATTCCTGAATGCACAGCCAGGAGTGACCCCTGTGCATCGCCGGGTATGATCCAAATAGCAAAAAAAAAAAAAAAAAAAACCTTTGACACTCTCTTTGTTTTTTGCATTATTATTATGGCAAAGGAAGTGGATGATAAAAGTAAAAACTAAAATTTATTGGTCTATGTAGCAGATTTTCCTATAGTCAAAGAAATGAGTTAATTTTCCCAAGTTCACTAGAACTAGTAATTATTGTAATTAACCAGATACACAGGGGTATGAACTAAGTGCTCTCACTGTAACAGTTATTCTCTTTTTTATTATGTCAGTTCATTAGCAACTTTATTAAGTTCAGATTCTATTATTAAAAGATCCTTTTGAAAATAGTCACAGTCTAATGCAAATTTATTTTTATTACACATGTATAACAAGATTTTGTAGATATTTTTACTAAGCATTCAAAAGAGGCTAATTTTTCAATACTCTTCCATCTTTGTTTTTCATTTCTAGACTATTATCAAATACACCATTTTTTCAAATTCTATTTTAGCTTTATGCAATATATTAATATTTAAAATAATTGCTCCCATGGCTCTGTTCTAAAATTGTGAACTACATTAAAAGTACATATGATATGGGCCACGATCAAGAAAGAAGCTTTCTCATGCTGCATACTCACATAATAGAAACAAAGTGGGCATTTTTGCCATGTTTGTAATTTTATGAAAAATGGAACAAGTACCCTTTTATTTCTATGTTTGGTGGTAGCAGTTGAATGCATTCATATTTTTGCAGTCTGAAATTCATCATGTGCAGTGAAGGATAAATGTTGAGATTTCTTTCCCATGAAAATGCAACTAATTTATCATACATCTCTAGGTATTTACTGTCCTCTCATCATTAGAGTATAAATCTGTGCACAATATAACCCATTACTGACCTCTGCAGTATAAATAACTGAGCAAAATGTGTTGCTACCATCTTATAGGTGCCATTCCTGAGTAATGCTGTCCTAACTTTTATAAATAATAATTATTTCTTCTTCTTGAGCCCTAGAATTGTGCTTAAGAAGTGGTTCACTGATCTAATTCCTTTATACATCACTGGAATTTCAATTCTATAAAATTAAATTTTGTTTGGATTTTGATGTCTGCTTTGGATTCTGTTTACTGCCCTCTTGAATGAGTTTCTTTCTGTTAGCATTATCAAGTCCTTTTCGCTCTATCACAGTTTTCTTCAGTTTGCCTGTTTTATTTATTTCTTGTGTCTTTTAAACCTGCTCTGTGTTTTCCTACTTCTATCCCACAAAAATCTTGTGTTGATGTTGCCCTGTCTGTCTTGAAAGAATGAACTATTTTTCAAACCATGGACTTTTATTCTCATTGGGATGATTGTCGGGGTCCAGCCCCTAAGAATGCAGCCGAGACAGGAGTTCTGAGGGACCAACAGCAGACACACAGCTTGATGGCTGAGGGCTGAAGGCAAGTTTATTCTTTCAGCAGGGGGTTTATATACATAGCTAGTCACGTAGGCACTGTTACCTTAGCCCGAGAAGGTTAGTCACAAATTTACGTGGTATGCGGTTGTGTTTAGGAGGGGAAGGCTCGAGAGATTACAGAGGAGGGTCTGTTTTGTCTCCTGTCTGTTCTCACAGCAGTCAGAAGAATTCCTCCTTCTAACACACTACAAGATGCCCCGTACGTCTGAAGGATTCCTCCTTCAGATATACGCTGGTGACATCTCCTCCAAGGACTCCTCCCGGATTCCATGGGTCAATGTACGCGGGAAGCTTTCCAGCTTCCCTGCCAGCTGGCACGTAGGCACAGGGGGTCACAGAAAAGACAGAAAGAAGCAGGCCTCCATATTCTATAGTTCCCTCACATCTCCCCCTTTTTTATTTATTAGTGGCCAGATCTCTTAGTTCCAATTGTAAGCGTTTAGAGGACACAAAAAGGGTCCTTAACCTTCTCAGGATAAGAGTTAATGCCAGACAGAGTACAAAACAAAATATTAATAAAACAAGAATTCCAAGCCCAGATCCTAATAGAGAATAAATCCAATGGTTAATATTCAGAAATTGGCTTCTAAGTGATTGAACAATAGTTTTAGCATTTTTTAACAGGTCGGTATTGAGGTGAGGGGCATTTTGAACATTCTTAATTTCCATATGTAATTTAAGTAAATTTAAGGACGAATTTTCATTATGCCAAATACCTTGTAAATGGTTTTTGACTCTATCCCACGAAAATTGAGATCGATTGTAAAAGGCTTGTGTGACACAGATATGGTTATATTCATAATGACAGCGCAAATGTTGTAAGGTTTCAAGGCGCTGTAGCTCGTCCCCTAAAATGTTTACTGTGTCAAACAAGGTGTTTAGTTTTTGCTCTATCTTTATTTGTGTTTGTCTCAAGATGTTCTCATTAAAAATACCAAGTCAGATTATTCCCAAGGTTACTTAGAGCACGAGAAGTATGTACGTGCAGGATGTGTCCTGCTTATCTTGCTGGTAGGTTTTACCTTCAAGGCCCCTCTTTCAAGAGGCCCTCTGCACAGGACTCTCCCAAGCCCCCAGTGCAGGTCATACAAAGTTCATTGTCCCACGCTGGTCTCTAGTCTCTAGTCTATGTGCTCCAAGCAATCCCACTACAGTCCCCCCTTTTTTATTTTATTAGGAACGCGCCTCATTTTCTAATTGCAGTTTCCGAATTCTTTTTGCTGAAGTTTTGGCCATAGTTAGAAGCACCCGGAGACAAACACAACTAACAGCGATTAATACAATCAAGATCAAAACAGCAGAAGCAATACCGATAAGAGAATACAGCCAATGAGAAAATGGGGGAAATCGTTGTTTAAGCGCTTGTACAAATGCCTGAGCTTCTTGGACAAATGTTTCATCTAAGGATGGGGCATTATCAGTTTTTGAATGCTTTGGATAGCCCATAACAGAAAAACATTGAAATAAAAATTTTTGTACTTGTGTTACATTTTCCCCAGGCAGGGGTGCTGCCCAGACATAGCCTGAAAAGGTGTCAACTGAAACATGAACATATTTTAAACGGCCAAAGGAAGGCTCATGTGTGACATCCATTACATCCTGTAATTTTTCCATTTCAAAAACAATTACACTTTGCTTTTCTACTTTTCACTGATGATATCTCCATACATTATCTTTCTGACTTAAGACATACATCTATAGTCATCCCACAAGTTTAAACTCACTGAAATTGGTACAACATGATCTCACAAGTTTGGACAGAAGTTGACAATCATCTTATTTAACATGGCAAAACTACTCTGCAGTCACAAACATTATATCGGTTCTTATAGATTTTCAAAAAGTTTTAAAGATACTCACAACTAAAGTTCTTACAACATATATTAACCTGGAGACATCTTTAGAATTCTGATTTCTAGGAACAATTTTTAAGATTAAAACACTCATAGATTACCATGAAACAGTAAGGATTCTACACTGGTGTACAAAATTCTCTGAAGTTCAGGGTTAGGTTGGTACCGTAAATCCCAGACTAAGTCCTCAGGCCAATTCAGCCTGTGCTTCCCCATTTGGGTTCTGTTTTGCAGAGTCTTCTTTAGATTTTCTTGTGACTTCCAGCTGAGATCTGCTCTAGGCTGAAGTTTGGAGTGTTGGAGTTTCAGGTGGTCTGGAGACTGAGCCAGGAGGATGGATTTTACTCCAGATGAGGCCGTAGCAGGATCCAGAATGGATTAGTAGGTCTGTCATCTGTTAAAATATAAGCAGAGACCTTTCCTCCTACAAGGAGGTTTCCCACCCTTTCTTTTATTGTGTGTTCGTCAGATTTTAATGCAAATATAAGGATCAGTTGTTTCCCAAGCCCTTTCTCATTTACAGAGTTGCAAGAGCCAGATACCTAGAAGAGTTAACAAACTAATTTAGCAAGTCTTATCTGCTGAGCAAAAGTGTGATTAGAATTCACTGTTGAGGTTAGGGAGGGTCTGCATATCCAGTCTGACTGAGGCAGAGCTTGCTGAGCTGGGAATGCAGGGGGATGGGTGGATCCAGGGAAAATCTTTAAAAACTCCCAAAGTGACAACTGAGATTAACCCCTTATAATCCTGAGCTAAGTAGCTTTAAAAATTTTAGTTACCAGAAGTCTCAGAGATCAAATAAAACACAGGTACAATAAGTTTTTCAACCAATTTTGCAACTCTAGAAAATTATATTTTAACTGAAGCATTATTCTTTGAACCTGTTTTCATAGATCACAATTATTTCAACTCACAAGATTCTCTAGGTCAAATAATTCTAACCCAGTGCAGATATAAATATATACATTGGTATAATAGCATAAGACTTTTGGACCATCAATTTTTGTGAAACATGGTAAAGACTTCTTTGACTTAATTTTGATAGTTTTTGTACTTTAGTTCAAATCATGAGCTTTCTAATTTTAACAATTCTACAATACAAACATGCTTTCAAACACAGAAAGAGCCCTATGGGTATATATATATATATATTTTTAACCAAACTTTGATAATAGCATAAAAAAAATTTTTGGACTGTCAATGTTTATGGAAACATAAGAAAACTTTATTTATTTTGAGGGTTTCTGTACCTCTGTTGCTTGAAAAACAGCTAAATTCCTCATTAAAATTGACTGAGGCTTGTAAGATAAAGCCTTGCACTCTCTGAATTCTTATTTCACTTTTTAGTTTTCTGGCTCTAGTTCTGTAGCTTTTTCTAGATAGCACAGATACTGGAATTCAAAAGAATTTCAACTGTTAATAACTATTAATGTTCTTCCAATAAGAAATTTAGACTAAAAATTTCAATTTTGTTGTAGGCGCCACATTCTAATCAGAAATCTTTGCTTAACCTGATCTAACAAGTTCCAAAGATACCTAGATCTTATAAATTGCTGGGCTTCATATCACTCTGATCTCCCTCGATTTTTTCTGCCCGGTCTAAGAATTACTGACTTCAAACTAGCTCTAACACTGAGTGTTCCACAGACAGACAAACAGACAGACAGTAAGTTCACTAAAAAACACCACACATACATGTGCACACGTCTGCAGTTGATCTATCAATCTGACCTTTTAGAAATGGCAGGGAGAAAACTGACAGACTGAGAAAGGAAGGAGCAGTCCCCAGGGCAAAATTAAGCCCTGTCGGCCGATTGGGAACATTGCTCCCCGTTTCCCCGCCTGACCAGCCAGTTCCCTGTCTGTTAAAAATGGGTCTAGAAAGCGCTTTTGTTTATATAAGCCGGCAAAACCTTTCCAAAATTGTTGAAACCTAAGGTGGTCAGATGCTAGCATTTTTCTTTCTTGGTCAAGACTAGTTTTGAGGCAGGGAACTAGTATCTTATCAGATTTGGGGATAGGCTACCTTAGTGATATACTTTTATTTCCTGATATTATTAAACACTTAACCACATGATCTTGCATTTTCCTGCCTTCTCTGCTGATAATAAGCAGAACTAAGAGAAAGATAATGAGACAAATACACACACACTAAAGGCACACGTACAAAGCACACTCCTGCACTCGCTCGGACCGGTCCTTCTTTCACACGGGTGCGCACCCACTCACCACATTCACACTGAAATTCCTGAACCTGCCCTACAGATGTCCACATTATCTTTGGTCTTATCCCCCTGACAATGGGGTTGCTGGTAATCTAGAGAGCAAAAAAGCTCTCTCAAATTCAGGATTCCCTTGTAGGGGCTCCTGCATTTTTCTTACTGCATCAATCGGCGTTTTTTCTGCGCCATTCTCTCTATAGTATTCTTTTATCGTTTCCCCGACTTTTTTCCAAGTCTCTATATTCACGGTCCCATCCTTAGGGAACCAGGGGCAAATTTCTCTCACAAAGTCTATGAATCTCACAAGCTGTCCCAACCCGACAGTTATTCCTTTCATTTTTAGAGATGCTTGTAGCATCTGTGCAAATATCGTCTGACTAGACGTTTGCCCCATCTTACCTCAGAACTTTAACTTCCGCGCGCTCACCTCTGAGGGTCCCTGTTCCGGGCGCCACCTGTCGGGGTCCAGCCCCTAAGAATGCAGCCGAGACAGGAGTTCTGAGGGACCAACAGCAGACACACAGCTTGATGGCTGAGGGCTGAAGGCAAGTTTATTCTTTCAGCAGGGGGTTTATATACATAGCTAGTCACGTAGGCACTGTTACCTTAGCCCGAGAAGGTTAGTCACAAATTTACGTGGTATGCGGTTGTGTTTAGGAGGGGAAGGCTCGAGAGATTACAGAGGAGGGTCTGTTTTGTCTCCTGTCTGTTCTCACAGCAGTCAGAAGAATTCCTCCTTCTAACACACTACAAGATGCCCCGTACGTCTGAAGGATTCCTCCTTCAGATATACGCTGGTGACATCTCCTCCAAGGACTCCTCCCGGATTCCATGGGTCAATGTACGCGGGAAGCTTTCCAGCTTCCCTGCCAGCTGGCACGTAGGCACAGGGGGTCACAGAAAAGACAGAAAGAAGCAGGCCTCCATATTCTATAGTTCCCTCACAGATGATATAAGTGAATTTTAATACATTAAGGTGAAAACACAGGAACATTTAGATTGCCTAGTGGATTATGATGCAAAGATACCATGTCCACAGAAGGGCAGAAGGGAAAGTATTGGGTATTTTGCTTGTTTGTTTGTTTGTTTTTGGTTTTATTTTGGAGTCACACTTGGCAATGCAAAGGGGCTATTTCTGGCTTTGCACTCAGGAATTACTCCTGGCGGTGCTCAGGGGACCATATGGGATGCTGGGAATCTAACCCAGGTTGGGGGAATGCAAGGCAAATGCCCTACCCGCTATGCTATCACTCCAGCCCCAGGTATTGGGTATTTTGAATTCTCTCTTCAAAGTCCCTGGGCCTTGTATCTGTCTCTGTTAAGGAAAACAAAACAGTTCTAATGTATCATTTACTTTTCTGTTTGTGTGAATGCAATCTGTGTCATGTATGCTGAGATTTTCCACATAGGGATGATATATTGCTAGGCAACACAAGTTTATCTTTTTCTCTTTTAGCCATATGGCCAAAGGTTATCATTTTATTAATAGAGGGAAGCTTACTAAAGTCTTATGGATTCAGCACATGTTCAGCACGACTGGGTCATCCTGAAGATAGGCACCAGCCAAGGGCAAGGAAATCAGCCCCACTGGCAAATAAATAGTGAGGGTCTTAGTCAGACCTCAGATAGTAGCAGAATGTTCTTACAGTCTTTTGTCATTGTACATTTTGATCATATCTCAGTGTATCAATTCAAATATACAACATACTCAGTATGTTATATAACATACCCAGTAGTTCAAGAATATGAGCTAGCTCTAAGGAATTCATGAGATCCCTAATAGGAGCTATCACCCTCTACCCCCAGATAGTAAGTATGTTCATCATCCCTGTTCTTTCTCCTTAACAATCTACATGTTCAGTAAATTATTGACTCAGATGCTCACACTCATCTATATTATGTAGAGCAAGATCCTCCTTTCAAATATGTCCTAATTAAAAGACCCAAGCACATAGGTCAACAAAGGCCCATTGACACATCGATGTATCATGCATTATGAAATTCTGACTTCAATATTATTTCCTTCAGGTATTTCCATTTTCCTAATAGGACCCTTCCTCCGTGGTAGATAATTGAAATATTTTTCTACCAGATTGATTCCAAGTCTACCTCTTTAAATCCTATTAGCCACGATCAGCTAGACTACAAAGAAAAGGTTTCCTATTGGTAATGTCACAACACAAACAGGATCAGTAAAACATGACAGTATTTTCATGAGTAAGTGATGCCATGCAATTCTATAAATAAAGGTTTATTTGAACCCAGTGTTTTCTATATGTGAAGTTTTAGACAGGGCCATATATAAAAGGTCCTTTTGACATTAGCAAAATGTTTTATATGATTGAACTAAACATACTCTCACCATGGTCATAATTTTGAAAATCCTGATTGAACATTGTATGGAAGAAAAAGAAAAACAATTTAAAATACAGAATCCTGCATTGTACTATATCATGGTTAACTTTTCAAACATAATAAAGTATCATTTGAGAGGGCCTATAGTCAAAAAAGCTTTTGACAGTGATACAAGATAAACCAAGTAATAATTTCATGTTTTGATGAACCCTTCATAAATATGTATAATTTTCAAGGTACAGATGAAATTTTACCCAGGTAATAACTTGGCTATGAATGGTAGGTTTCTAATCCTTTTATTTCTGAGTAGAAAACTTATTATAACTTTTACTAAAATATAGAAACCTCATAACTATAGAAAACATTTTGTCTCATTTTATTATCTATGTGCATGCATAAATTTATGCATAAATCTATGTACATGCATTAGTTGATGATATATTACTTAGATCCTTAATGTTTATTTTATTTACATATATAATTTAAATTCCATGGTTTAGAAAATTGTTCTTAATACATTTATTAGGGGCTTTCAAGTTCCAAAGCCAATGCCACCACCAGAGTGATCTTGCCTCCACCATTGTCCTCATTTTCCCAGCCTTACCCCCCAAGTTGGCCATAGTAGGTGCACAATAAGTTACATTGCTTGCTAGACCTAAATGACTATAAAAAATATAAAAAATACTTCAGGAAAAGAAAGTTTGTTAAAATTATTATATCTCACTATGAGGTTTTTAGGTCACTGAGAATTTACTCTAGTGTTTGTTTCTAGTTAAGTCTTCTGTGTTATTGTTTTAGTTTGTTGAGGTTAGTTTGTTTCTGTGTTATTTTCACATCTAATTTTGTGTCCTCCTACTGGAATTTAAGTATTGTGGAATTTGGGGTTGTGAGTGGCTGTGTGGTCCAGAAATTTCAGGATCTGTAGAACTGGGTCTATGAGGTGACATGGTACTGTCCCCGCAAATGAGTATTCCAGAAGCCCTTCAGGTCTTGCTCTATATTTTAGAAGTATTGCTCTATATTTAAAATATATTGCTCTATATTTTAGAAGTATTTTTAAATTAGAATTATTTAGTCATATTTGATCCTATATAAAATTATATTAAAGGAATCACCAAAACTTGTAATCACAAGACTAGCTGTCGTGCATTTAGTACCTGGTACTGAGAAAGTTAAGGATCAAGATCTCTCTATTGGGTTACTTTATAGGTAACAGTGATAGATTTAGGTATGAACAGTATATAAGCACAGAAAATAACCTTATAAAAATAGTATTCCCTGAAATCATGACAATATGTTTTAGATATTTTAATTGATTATTTTTAAATTTATTACCACTGTTATAATTAATGCATTGTACTAAAGTGTAGAACATGCCATTTGAAACTGATAACAGAGTAAGTCTGCTGTGGTTATATAAAAGTTTCAAATGCAATGATATTTAATCTCAGCATTCTTATTTATCTGCATGAATTATAGAAAAGTAGCAATTAAAAAATCTAAACCTTATTCAGGAACCCAGAAACAATGGCAATTAAGTTTGAAACAGGTTCTTATTTTGTAATCATATTACATTTATTTTCTAATGAGTTCAACCAGTTCAACCAGAAAAACTGAAACAGCTGGAGAATATATTAAAGATGGATCTTAAGGCGTGGGATTGCACAGTGATGATGGTGAGTTAAAATATCCATGTTCTGAAAAGGAGATCACCAGGCAGGAGAGATTATAAACAAACTGCACTTTCCAGAAGAGCTGAAGCTGTAATTGATGGGTACTATTTTAAGTGGGCTGGAATTCCATTAAATATCAAAGCTAATATTCACATTTCTTCAACTCTTATTTTAAAACTTTATAATTTACTTATTCCTAACATTTTCCCTTATAATCATGAAATCATTAATTACTCCTATAATATCCTACAGGAACCCCTGTATAATTGCTATGTAATAGCTGAGAACAGTGTCAGAGAGAGTATTGGAGGAAGGTATTTGCTTTGCATGCAGCTGACCTGGGTTCTATCCTTGGCACTTTTTAAGGATCCCAAGCTTTGCCAGGAGTGATAACAGAGCACGCTTGTGTGTGATACCATAAAGTCAGTAAATAAATAGCTACAAGGAGTAATCTAGCCAAAGTGTTATATTGAAAACCATCACACTTATTACTTTTGATATATTATTGCTATCCCAAAATTCTATTTTTATCTGACTAATAAAATTATTTTTCAATATAAAATTATTTATAATACCTTACAATACATTTTGATATGATTGCAATTGCCACTTGTATATTATTGGTCATAACTGTTTTCTCAATCTTGGTACTGTAAATAATAATATTCCATACACATGCCTGTAAAACTTTATCAACTGTTACGTTATTCAATAAATTATGTATTATAAAAATGTTGCCTTATGGGCATAATAGACAAACTTAAAGTTTATTATAATTTTTACTATTTCAAATTATATATTATATGTCCTTTTAAAAATTACTGTTCTCTCCTCTGCACATTTTCCTCTCTGTAACGAATCTGACACAATTGGGATGATTAATATCACAGTTATTTACTTTATTGAAATACAGTTATTAATACTAGAATTTTCTTTGGTAAGACTAAATTAATGCAAATTCTGTCTTATACATGCTATTAGGATAATATATGCTATTAGGATATTTATTCCTATAATGTCATCTATTTAGATTATTCATGCTTACTCTTTCTTTCTCTTCCTTTCTTCCTATCTTTTCTTCCTTCCTTCCTTCCTTCCTTCCTTCCTTCCTTCCTTCCTTCCTTCCTTCCTTCCTTCCTTCCTTCCTTCCTTCCTTTCTTTCTTTCTTTCTTTCTTTCTTTCTTTCTTTCTTTCTTTCTTTCTTTCTTTCTTTCTTCTTTCCTCTCTTCCTTCCTTCCCTCTCTCCCTTCCTTCCTTCCTTCCTTCCTTCCTTCCTTCCTTCCTTCCTTCCTTCCTTCCTTCCTTCCTTCCTTCCTTCCTTCCTTCCTTCCTTCCTTCCTTCCACACCCTACCCGCTGTGCTATCACTCCAGCCCAAAACAAAAATAATATATAGAATTTATGCACCTGCCCCAAGTTAAGGGGACAAGAAAGCCTCCCTGGTGTTCTAGAAGTACCCGTATATCTTCTAAATATGGAGATCACACAGTAATTGAAGAATTGATTACTCACTAAGATAAAGAGCATTTGTATAACTAAAACACATTTGTATAACATGGCACCTATGTCTATTAGAATTCTATAAAAGCCTAATGTAAAATGCTTTAATACTCAAGAATCCAGGATGTTGAATAAATTAATTATGAGACATCAGTGTGGTTTGAGTTATTTACTGACACCTATTTTCACTGGATTGCCACCACAAATGCTCAGCAATTCAAATTAAATATGTTGATGACAAATGGATTGCAGTGTGGATCGGTAGTTAGCCTCACACATGACTGACCACGGTTTAATGCCCAACACCCCTTACAGCACCCCTAGCCCTGCCAGTAGAGATCCCTGAGCTCAGAATCAGGAGTCTGGGCCTGAATTTTGCAGATGTGACTCTTGCACCAAAAAAGAGTATGTTAAAATGTTCTAAGTCAAATGCTTCTGTGAAAGTTAGCAACATAAGTAGTAATAAGCATTACAGGTTTTTTTATTCTGTGAACATCAAATACTTTCAGTTTAATGCATTTCTGTTATAATTCTGTAGAAAAATGGAAATAAGTTTTATAAGAAGATACTATAGTAGTATTTGTGTACTACTGTTATAATGATTCTGTGTATTCAAATGTGAATAGTCCATATCAGAATAATCTATAAATTAAAGGTATAATTTATAGTTAGATATATATAAATTATAGATACATTTTATAGTTATATATAACTATGATTGATATATAGATGGGTAGATAGATAGATAGGTAGGTAGATAGATAGATAGATAGATAGATAGATAGATAGATAGATAGATAGATAGATAGATAGATATAGATATGTGGCAGTAGCGATAGACAGCAGTAGGGTGTTTGCCTTACACGCAGCTGACCTGGGTTCAGGTCCTTCACCCCCCTCTCGGAGAATTTGGCAAGTTACTTAGAGTATCTCGCCCACACAGTAGAGGCTGGCATGCTACCCGTGGCATATTCAATATGCTAAAAACAGTAACAAGATGTCTCACAATGGAGACATTACTGATGCCCACTCGAGCAAATCAATGAGCAACAAATATATAAATGTATATCAATATCTATGTAAATTGATATTAGAGATATAATTAGAAATTGATAGAAAATGGCATTTTATATGTAGATTATATCCATGTTATATACTGTTCTAATCATAAAAACATATCAATATACATATCATAGTAATATAGATCTAATGTGATCAAGAGGGAATGAAATCATTTAAAAACATATAGAATTATTTAGACTACTATAATATAGGGCTGGAGCGATGGCAAAGTAGGTAAGGCGTTTGCCTTGCAGGAGGCTGACCCGGGTTTGATACCTCTGCCCCTCTCAGAGAGCCCGGCAAGCTACCGAGAGTATCTTGCCCACTATGGCAGAGGCTGGCAAGCTACCCGTGCTGTATTTGATATGCCAAAAACAGTGACGAGAAGTCTCACAACTCTGTTGTGAGATGTTACTGGTGCCCACACGAGCAAATAGATGAACAACGGGACAACTGTGCCGTGCTGTGCTATGTTACTGTAATATAATTTTTATTTTATTTTATTTTATTTTATTTTATTTTTTTTTTTTTTGCTTTTTGGGTCACACCCAGCGATGCTCAGGGGTTACTCCTGGCTTTGCACTCAGGAATTACTCCTGGCAGTGCTTGGGGGACCATATGGGATGCCGGGGATCGAACCCGGGTCGGCCGCGTGCAAGGCAAACGCCCTACCCGCTGTGCTATCGCTCCGGCCCCCCTATAATTTTGATTTTAAAACAAATATAGAAAATAGCACTAATATGAATAAATAGCAAGAATAAAATAGCAAACTTATTATTGGACAATAAGATTAAGTACTCTTTAAAAATAAATAGCAAAAAATACAAAAAATACAAAATATAAATAACTCCAAATGGAAGAGTTATATTGGAGAAACATAACCCCAAAATATTTATGTTAAAAATATGTAACAGGAGACCCTCCGTGCCTATAGACTGTGATCCTGAGGTCTCCTAACCCATTTTGGCACCAGAGCGGATTCTTGCAGCCATGAATTTTGACTGTGAACTGAGCTACAGCCTCGTGCAGCCCAGGGAGGGATTTTTCCCTCTCCACCCCATTTTTCTGAGCGAAAATGGTGGCAGCGGCAGTAACCACGTGGTGAGAGCCACCCTCTAAGACCCCTCAACCCGGATGTAGGACTTTCTTTAGTGATGTAGCCTGTAGGTGGTCCTGGGAGGGGGGGCGTTCCCGGCGTGCCTTCTGCCCAGAGATGAACCGAGCTGCGGCATGAGAAGCAGACCCTCCGCGCCTATAGACTGTGATCCTGAGGTCTCCTAACCCATTTTGGCACCAGAGCGGATTCTTGCAGCCATGCACTTTGACTGTGAACTGAGCTAAAATATTAGAAATCCAAAACCGCGTTGCAGCGGACTCAAAGTCTTCACTCTCAGCAATGAAGAGAAATTATTAGATGATGACTATTCAGCAGGCCTGACTGTTGGGGAAAATTTCCAATCAATAATAGTGAGTTCTGTATGGAAATATGGAATGTACTCAAGGTATATAGAGAATAATGGGAATATCATTAGCTACTTAGATGGGGGGTGGGGTGGGAGGGGGGTGTATTGGGGTTCTTGGTGGTGGAACAGGTGCACTGGTGAAGGGATGGGGGTTTAATCAGTATTTGTGACTTAAACCTGAAAGCTTTGTAATTTTTTTCTTTCTTTTTTTCACGGTGATTCAATAAAATATTTCTTTAAAAAATATGTAACACATTAGTATATCAACAGTTAAGAGAGTGATGACTAGAAGAATAAAGAAGAAAATAGAACATAATTTCCAGAAAGCTATTTCTTTGAAATGTCAAGAAAAAGCTAAAAAGATTGTGTAACTCACTAGTATTAAATAAAATAAAAATATGTAACTGAGACACATCACTGCCTGACTAAAACTTTAATATTATAAACTAACCTTAAAGAGTCTTCCAAGAGTATAAAAATTACATGTTTTATAGATGAAAAGTGTAAAGAATAATGCAACCGTTGTAAAATTAGTATTGCCAATGCTAAAAATACATCTTTTATTGCATAAAAAGTGACCAGGAAACCAGAAGTTACTAAAAATAGGTACTTTGTAAGTGACACCAGAACCTTGATGTGCATCTTCTTTCTGATAGGCAGAAGTTATGTATGTTTTATAATCTGGACTGTTTATGGTTGGGATCCATTCCTGTACTGACTAGATTGCTTTTGAATGCGGATAGCACCCTTCCCCTTCTATTTTGAGCCTGCTTACTTTCTTTATGACTGACTTAACTGGTTTGAGGTGAAAGAGTAACGGGCAAATTGTCTTTGTGCCATCTCTCTAGATCTTAGTTCTATTATGAAATAGGATACAAGTAGGACATGATAAAATACAAAACTAAGGACTGGAGAGATAGGGTTTAAGGCTTTGACCTTGCACATGAGCAACCCTGGTTCAATACGTGGCACTGCTCTGGTTACCTGAGCACCACCTGGAGTGATCCCTGAGTACAGAGCCGAGAGTAAACCCTGAGCACAGTCAGGTATGGCCTCCAAATCAAATAGTAATAACAATAATGATGATGAAAGACCAGGGAACCTTGGTCAGCTCCCTGCTATGCAAGAGCTACAGCACTTAATCCTGTTGCTGCTTCACATGTCACATGACCCTGGAAGTAGGGCCGTGTGGAATCCCTATAGCCACAACCTCTTATTGTCTAGTTCTCCCTCTCGGAGAACTCAGAATGCTACCGAGAGTATCCTGCCTGCATGGCAGAGCCTAGCAAGCTCCCCGTGGTATATTTGATACACCAAAAATGGTAACAATTATGGTTCTCATTCCCCTGACCCTGAAAGAGCGTCCAATGCAGCACTGTTGAAGGATAAGTAAAGAGAGGCTGCTAAAATCTCAGGGCTAGCATGAATGGAGACATTACTGGCGCCTGTTCAAGCAAATCGATGAACAACGGGATGACAGTGATACAATGACAGTGGAAAAATACATCTATCATCCAGCAGTTCTTAGAGATTTATCCAGTGGGACTGAAAGATACTATGGGGGTAGGGCACTTGCCTTACATGCACCTGACAGGGATTCAAATGCTGGTGTCTAATATACTCACCTGAGTACCAGCAGGAGTGATCCTTGAGTGCACAGCCAGGAGTAAGCCCTGAGCACTGCTGCGTGTGGCCCAAAAAATTAAAAACAAAGCAAAACATAGAAATGAAACTTAATCTATGCAAATATATGTCAGGATACATTTTTTTTGTTATTAGGATAACTTTGGGGTACACGCAGTAGTGTACAGGACCTATTCCTGACTCTGTGCTCAGGGAGTGATTTATGGTAGTGCTCAAGAGTGCCATAGTTGTGTGGGGTATCAAATGTGAATTTGCTGTATACAGTTCAACTGGCTTGCACCCCTGTGGTATCTTTCAATCCCTTCTATTAAAAAGAGCTATCAGTAGGAAAATATACTAAAGGGAGAAGCAGGCCAATTACATTGTATTAGTTTTTCCATTGATATGTGATGCATCTTTGAAATTAATGAGATATAACAAAATCTTATACACTTTCTGAAATAAAATCAGAAAATGAAGTAAAATTCATAATAAAAATGATTACTATGTTATCCCCTCATAAAGTTAAAAGCAAATGTTTCTTTTTAAGGATATAAACACTTATGGGGAAAAAGCTCTCAAAGTTCAAAAGGATAGTTAGTGAAAATTAGAATAGTGGTTACTTTAGGGGAAAAGTATAGAAAGAAGCATCTGAAAGATTCTAGAGTACTATTTTATGTTTTTATTTGGTGAGGTTCTCACTGTTGTTGATGTTATTAAAAATGAGAAAATTTTATACACTGACATATTTTTCACAGCAAAATTGCACAATATAATTCCTTAAATATTTTAAACTTAATCTGTGTGAAGTATATTATTTAACACATTAACTCTTATTAACTTTCCTCATAATTATTGGATGCAGAGAAAGCTTAGGAATAGATTGTACATTTAATATCTATTCATTAACTAAATATTTTTAAGGATTTGCTAAAACAATGTAAGACCTGTAGATAATCTAGGAATCTCTGCACTCAGAGTTTGTCAACATTTTCTTCATATACAAGCCTTTAAAATTTATTCTACTGACATGATATTGTATCAGGAAACCATTGTTAATTTTACTTTCTTTAAATTTTAGTGAGACACAGCAAAATGATTCTTCTTGACTAATGCATTGTGATTAACCCAGATTCAGCATAGTGTGACTCAAAATGATAGTATTATTGTTTATGTATTTTATCAGTTTTGTATCTTGTGATTTGAAGAAGCTCTCCTCTGCCAAATGATCTGAAATACTCTATACCTATTTGTTTTTATGAAATGTTTATTTTCACTGTAATCAAAGAGATCCATATATAGTAAAATCACTATCTTTTCTATTTGTTACATTTTTCTGAAGTGTAATCATTTAGAGTCTTTGAAAGTTATGTAAATTAGGACAGTGTGAAGGACACTGAGAAATAAAGTTGTCTATAAACTATACTTCAAGTGACAATATTAATACCATTTTGACCTTTTTTTCTTTATCCTTGCAAAACACTGTCAGCTGTAAGAATTATCTTTTTGTGTTAGTTGAGAATGGTCTATGTTTTTTGAAGAGATATGTTGCTAATTTTTTTAGAAATTCCAAAAGTTTGAATTATCCAAGTCAATTATCTTTGACTTTCAATACGAAGATCAGAACATTCTAAAAGTGTTAGAATTCTTGAAACAAATATTTTATTCATATAAATTCATTAAAACGGAATATTTGAACAAGTTTAATAAGCTTCTGGTAATCATTTACATTTGATTTCAAAGTATTGCTTGAGGACTATACACTACCAGTTTGGTTCCTAACATTTTGCATTTTCAATAATTTTCTTTTTGTTTATAAATAATAATGACAAATAAAAATCACATGTCTAAAAATTTCTAAGACAGGTAGCTTAGTACACATTTAAAATATTTCCTCCAATATTTCTGAAAGTATGCCCCGGAATTTTGATGTAGGTTCTTCTGTTGCTAAAAATAAAATACCTAAACCCTTAATATATTTCCCTTGACATAGTGCATTTATAGAATTAACTGTGCAGTTGACCTTCTTGTCATTATCTATTAACCCTCAAGGAATAGAAGCACATCTCTATGCAGTTACATGCTAATATTCATGGACTTGGTAGAATGAAGTCTAGAGGAAACAAAATAAGAGCCATGTCCTTGTGCTTGCATAGACCTTTGCTTTGTGACCCATACTGCTCAAGGGATATGTGTCTCAACCTCACATGCAGAGATTTGGGAAAGAACCTGGACCCACGCATGAAGGAATTGTTTAATCTTAGGAAGCCAAATCTATGCAATAGCAAATTTCCTTCCTCAGTCTCTGTGAGTGGATATTACACCTGTATTGATCTTGAAATGAACAAAAGGTATTGTATTGAATGAACACTTGTCACTGGTATGGGTTCATTGTACTACCTGTCTTAATATTCATCAGATATGTTAAATTATCTTTTTTAAACATCTCCATTTTATATTATATATGTTATTTTTTGCTCTTAGTATTTAAATTTATCAATTTGAATTAATATTTAATATTTACTTTATATTCTAAGATAGATACACATATACCTGCTCTTTAATGATATATATATGCATGTATAGTTACACACACATATATGTAGTGCCAGTTCTGTGCCAATAGCTTTTCTAGAAATATAAAAAGAGAGCAAAGTATAACTAAATGCCAGTTAAATATCAAGGAGTCTGACAATGTGCATTATATTTTATATGGAAATTTCAAAATATTAAGTGACATAATGCTGTCTTTTGAAATATATTTCATGTAAAAAACTATGACAACAGGAAGCATTTGTATTTTGAATATAAATTTCCCACTTATGTGGGTTAAACCAATATTTTTGAGAAAACATATATGAAGAATCCAATTGGAATCACGTCCAGAAAGTAGGATTAAAAAGTAAATTAGATTAAAAAGTACTTATAAGGATCAAGGGGCATAAAACCAAGAAGTACTTCTAGAGACAATATTTTGAACAGAGTCATCCTATGCCAGCTCAAGAAGGCTATAGTCCTTTTGGAGATATTTACAAAGACCCTGATAAGTCCAAGATATTGAAGAGACCCCCAGAGCAGAAAGCTCTTCTCAACAACTTCCTAGAATGACATTTAACCCATGATGCTGAGACAGCTTAGAAAATAAAAACAATACAATCAGCTTCTCAAACCAACTGAGTGCATTCCAGTCTAGATTCATTCACACCCCTAGCATGGGTGTGCAATTTCTTCATTTTACTTTACAGGGATCTGTTCTGGAGTTTCCCTGTGCTCCTTAGAATCAGTATCTTTCATTCACAAAGCATGGTGCTTCACTATCTTCTCTTGAAATCTTTTCTGCAACAAAGGACAAGGCAAGGACTTGGAGGATAGAAATTGGAGATGACTTCTCCTTTTCCTATTAAGAACATAGCCTCACCTGTTTGAGAATCGTGATAGCCCTAAATGGTAGGGAGAAGTTCACATGCAAAGTACATGAAGTGGGACCCGAGTGCAGCGGGGCAGCAGCCTTAGTTAGATGGGCTGAACCTTGATAGCATCAGTGTCTCTGCCTTGTGTGAGCTTAATTGTTTAGAAAGCAGACAAGGCAAGGAAGAGGCTAGAGAATAAGATTTTATATCATATTAAATTATGTGGTTTGTAATTCAGTTTACATAACCAATTAAATACAGTTTGGTCATTCTTACTATGTCAAAATACATTGGGGCTTGGTCCGGAACTATTGTATAACAGGTAAGGTGTGATCCCAGGCTTGCATATGATATCCCAAGCCTGTCAGGAGTAACTAGCCCTAAGCACCACTGGGTATGCCAACCCCCTGATCCCGCATATATGTGTGTATATCTTAAAGATATACATATATATGTGTGTGTATGCGTATACATATATATCTTTATAGTTAAGATTTCATATATATTTTCATATGTATATGAAATATTAACTTCAAAAATTAGAATCAAGTCAAAGGGAGGGAAAAATAGGAGGGATTATTAACAGTTCATATATATTTGAGACATTGAAAGATGTTTAGTTGACTTTATTAATAAAAACTATGAGAGGGAAACCATTTGTTTGAAACTAGTGAAATTTCACTGAAGAATTTTGTCAGGAGCGCACAAACATTACATGACATAAAAATGATGAGATTACATACACAAATGGTTTGTTACACGGATACACAAGTGCTCAGGAGCAATGAAAGTGTAGAACTTCCAGCCCACTTGATATTTGGCCTCTGTGTGTGTATGCATGTGTGTGTGTGTAGCTGCCAGATGACTTACACAGTTATGTTTCTTCAGCTCAGTCTTTTTCTTCTAGCTCTTGGGCCACACCCAGTGGTGCTCAGGATTTACTCGTGGTGGTACTTAGGGACCCACGTGTGTTGCTATGAAACCCAGGTTGGCTGCATGCCAGGCGAGCTCCCTTCCTGCTGTCTTATCACTCCAAAAAAGGTACTTAGTGGATTTTTAACTAGAGTTCCTTTCTCATAGGACCCTAAATTCTGTAATATCCTAAGGATTAAGAGTAATAAAAGTTTCTTCTCATGTTCTAACTTTCATAAAATGGTGGAGGCTATTTGTCAGGAGAGTTCACAGTATACTCCACCTACATTTCCTGAAAGAGTTAAAGATCTGAATATTGAGTTTAGTTACCAGTAGTCAACATTATCAATAATCAACCACACTGTAGCTGTCCTCTCATTGTCCATCAATTTGCTCAAGCACGAGCACCAGTAACGGCTCCATTGTGAGACTTGTTGTTACTGGTTTTGGCATATCGAATATGCCACCAGTAGCTTGCCAGGCTCTGCAGATCAAATGAACCATCCATGGAAGTTCAGAATAGAATTTGGGAGCTTTTGATTGGGTTTATACTCAAAGATTTCAGGAGGAAGACATGTCTTGAAAGTGTGTTCATTTCGTCTTTCATCCTTTCCTTGAGCTTGATATTTCATGAGTTACACAACCTCTGTAATGTATTGGTATTCTAGTTAGGATTTTTTTCCGGGAGTTTTTAAGTTGTTTTAACAAATAAGTTGAGCCTGGGAGAGCCTCCTAGGGCTTCTGATTTCAACCAGTCAGAGGTAATAATGTGGACTTGTGTCTGGCTGGAGTAATCAAATAACTAAAACTTTTGCAATTCTGTTTTCTTTCTCTCCTTTTTCAAACAGAAAATATATAGAAATAAAACTCAGAAGTCTTTGGGGTTATAAAGCTTAAGAAAACTGACAATGGTGCTCTCTTTGACCTACAGTAACCTTTTTCTTCATTATTGTACTGAAAATACTCCTCCCCCAAGATGTTTCTCCATCATTGCCTATGGTTTCCCCATATATATATATGGAGAACTTTTGGGAAGAACTCATATATATGTATATAAAACTTCTGATATATATGAGTTTCCAACACCCTACCCTAACTGTTCTGAATATAAAACAGGCATTTCTTCCTATCATTAGAGCATGTTCCTCTCTCTCTCTCTCTGTGTGTGTGTGTGTGTGTGTGTGTGTGTTAGATATACTGTTCAGCTTTAGCGTTATTAAGACCTTCCTTTTCTATTCCATTATCCGTATGCTTTTTGGATGTGATCTTTTGGTGGAAGTAGGTCCTTGACATGCCCTTAACATGATGAATCTGATCGAGGGGTTATAGTGTCAAATTGATCTAAATCTTAAGTCACCCTCTCAGTATCCAAGAGTTAGGGCAACCTCTTCATACACCCTTTTGGAATTGGCCCCAAGAACTCTATTCGATGTATTACTCTTTATTGTTCCTCACATTCTTAACAGGGCAAACAGGTGTAATAGAAATAGTGTAGAGACATTAAAATAAAAACTGGTAGGTCAGGATTTCCTCTGAATTTATCTGTCAATTTTCTCACCAGCTTTTGTTCCCATGGATTAAAATGTTGACTGGACTATCTATATCCAGGTTTTCATTTCCTCCTGTTTACTCTAATGAGTCACAAGGGCATCCTGGGTTATTAGTTTCCCCAGCTAGTAGACACTTGATTACTTCCTTTTCCATTTATTTTATTTTCCTGCTAAGTCCTTTAGGAATATAGCCTTCTGAACAATCTTCCATTTACATGGTGCCTGTTCCCTCTAGAGTTGATTATTTTTAGGATGGTGGAAAGTAAGCCAGGCAAACAACATGCTTACCAAATTTTTTCTATTACTTTTTGCTTTTGATTTTTATGTTTTATCCTAATGATGTATCATTTACAGTTTCTCAGTGGTTTTCTTCATGGGGATACATAATCACCTTATGGCATGTAGCTAATGCTTCCATTTAAACAGTTTTTAAACAAATCCAGTTATCTTTAATGCTTCCATATCTTGAAATATGTGTGTATCTAGAAACAGATTTTAAAGAGTGCTTGTTAGTTTTCAACTATTTAGTTGGATTGTGGCTGTTTAGCTCACCATATCTACTTTATTCAAGCATTTTGATGTTTGCAATTCATTTTATTTGAATATATAGTGTTGCTGTGACTGATCAAAAGGATTGTAAGAAATATTTTAATTCTTAAATATTATGTACTAATTTGCATCCCCTTTAAATTAAAATTTGAACTAATTGGCTCATTTTCTATACTTTCAGTACTGAGTGGGGAAATAGTAAGGAAAGAAGTAACTGTCTTATGTATCAATCAAGGGTTCTATAAATTATCACTGGATTGGAGCTATAGCATAGCAGGTAGGGCGTTTGCCTTGCACGAGGCCAACCGAGGTTAGATTCCTCCATCCCACACAGAGAGCCCTGAAAGCTACCAAGAGGATCCCGCCCACACTGCAGAGCCTGGCAAGCTACCCGTGGTGTATTAGATATGCCAAAAACAGTAACAAGTCTCACAATGGAGACATTACTGGTGCCCAATCGAGCAAATAGATGAACAATGGGGTGACAGTGCTACAGTGCTATATAAATTTTCACTAACTTTGCATTACCTATACAAGTTTAAATTTGAACAATAACTTCATGACTCTAGAGATTCAAGAAAAAGAGTCTATCGAAGAAGGATAGAACAAGATATGACATGTTTACTTGCTGATATCCCTGAACTACCTTTCCTTAGTTGTCTATTAATCATGTTTGGATTACATTATTACAAAAGCTTCTGTAGTCATCTATTATGTAAATGTTACTACTGTATACTAGGAACCTTTGCTGTATTAACCTCAACCAAATTTGTTTCCTTGTATCCACATTAATACCATATTTATTTCAGATCCTTTACTCATTCATTGATATATGTGAGAGGTGGAAAAATTTTTATTATTTTTCTAGTTGGTAAAGAATAGGCTTTTAAAAAATTTAAGTTATATATAAACAAAAAACAGTTAACTATTGGGGCTGGAGAGATTTTACAGGTGTAAGATGCCTGCCTTGCATGCACCTGACAGGGTTTGGTCCCCAGAAACCATAAATAATCTAAGAGGGCAAAGCTAGGAGTAAGCCATGAGTTGTAGTCACCCCCTATAACACCTTCCTAAAGAAACCTAGAATATTTTAGAAATATTATTTAGAAATATATTAAACAAATTCTAGAATATTTTAAATATTTACCAATTAGCTGAATAATGCAGTAGTAATTGTCAGAGATTTTCACTTCTAGAACTATTCTTTATACAATACCTCACAAATAAATACACACATAGAGATTCATCTACAAGATACTTAAACATTATTTCTTAATTTTTGACACGTATAGATACTACTTCAATAAACTGTCACTATTGATACTTAATAGTAATAGGTATACATGCAGTAACATTAAAGGAAGAAATTGGTCAAATAAATAGTATCATTATTTTAAAAATGCCACTTAACCATCTATAAATATATCTGAATATAAGTATATATAGTTTGATTTTGCATATATAGTCACCAATATCCATTGTTCTGAAGTCTAGAAAACTACTCATATTTCCTGAAATCTAACCAAGATTTTATTGATGACTGGATTACTGTATTTGTTACTTTTGGCTCTCTAGACTTGTTTATAATACAATTACAGGGTTTTTTTTTTAACTGATTAAGTACACTTCAAGGAAGGGACCTTGAGGTAGATGTTGGTATTCATTAATCAGTTGGAGCCATAGGGAGATAGTATACGGTAAAAACAGTGAACGAATTGACTTGACTTTGTTCTCTGTGAATTGGCTTCTTTGGATAATTTCAGTGACTTAAGGATACTGTGTTCTGGCTCTACTAAAGAATATATAGAGTGGTTCCCTAGGTGAGGACTCTTCAAGGAAATTGATTGGCTGAAGAACTCAAAGAGTTGACTGATTGGTGTTTTGCAACAGTCTAAAAACTAGGGCAAGCCAGCATTAAAAAGAAAAGAAAAAGAAACTATACTAGAATATTAAGGAAAATCTAAATTGTCTAATACAGCATGCTGAACATTTTTAGTAATAATGTAAGCTGACATTGGAAAAATACGATTAAGTCATGCTTTAAAAAATAAAGTTTACTTTATACAAGTAAGTTACTATCCAAAATTAGATATACAGGACAGAATCAACATGTAATATTCATTATTTATATGCATTTCTAAAATAATTATGGGTAGCATTATTTTCAGATGTTATAGCAAATTGCACACAGCATGTTTTTCAAATAATTTCCTTGACCTCTTCATGGAATTCACAAATATAAAAACGGTAGTTTACCTATAGTAACTCTAGCAAAGATGTATAGTAGTTCTGGCCTAATCCATACAGATCCTCAGAGACCACTGAATTTATCTCTGTTCTGAAAAGTATTTACTGTTTTGAAAGGAAGCCAAATTCTTTAAATAGTTCTTTCTGAGATTGGCATTTTGAAAAAGCTGTGTCTGCCAATCACTATGCCAGGAGAAAATCAGTATCTCCCACTCTGCAACAAATTCGAAGGTCATAAAAGTTAAAACTTTTTCATTTTCAAGGTACTCTAAGATATCTAATGTCCTGACATTATAATACCTTGATAGAAAATATATATACTAAGATTCTTCTGTCAGCAATCCAAGTAGGGAACTCTTCACAGTATATTTCAGGGGGTCATAAAAATAAAACACAAAACATTTGTAGAGACAAAATATATTCTGCAAAGGGGTAGGATGCTGCCAGCTCAGGATGGAAACCAGATACGTTCAAAGATCATTGATGGCCAGAAATGAGACCCTGATAGAACTAATGGAACGAAGAAACCACAAGGTTCTATATCAATCCTTCACCTGACAATTCTGTAGGACACAATATCAAGTTTCTGTCTCTCTCCGTCTCTGTCTCTGTCTCTCTGTCTCTCTCTCCCTCCTCCTCCCTCTCTCTCATTTTACTGCAAAGAACATACTCTTGCCTCAGCCTAAGAATCACAACTTCCCCTACAATGTGGCTGGTAAGGACAGCCCAGCTGCCGTGCTGTGAAGATCAAGTAGGTCTCAGGTGCCGTTTGACAGCTGCCTTCATAGGTGCTGGCAGGAACACGGGGCCCACGCTGTGCCGGAGCCCCGGCAGCGTTGCTGAGTCCTGGCCCCCCAGACACACACCTACCAGCGACACTTCAGCTTGAACCAAATGCATCTCTACCTTCACAAATTATTTCCTTCTCTAAGCTTCTAACAGAGTTTTTAGGTTTCATGCCTAAAATCTAAAAGTGCATTATCCTAGGAAAAGCAGAACACAAATTTATGTATTCATAATAAAACTTTTGGATAAATCTTACTCATTAATTATATAAATTAATACATTATTATAATTACTCTATATTCAAAGCCTATCCCAAAGTGATATTCAAAAATGTTAATTTCCCTAAAGTAGTTATGTATCATGGTATAAATCTAAAATGGCTCATATAGCCTTAATAGTAACTTTAAACAAATCACAGAGGTAAATAATATGCATCATATCTGATATTTTAATTGGTCTGATATCCTTAAAATAATTGAATTTTCCTCTTTAATTTGAATGCAAAAATATTTATTGAAAAGGTATGTGTAATAAAACAGCCGTTTACTTTTTAGAATTTTTTTTAAATCACAAGTTTTCATTCTGTTTCTTGCAAAGATGTTTATACAAGTGTGCACATGCTAAAACTCATAAAAACCTGCTTATCTGAGTGCTTGATTCTTCTTAGCACTTTCTTCACATTTTATCACAATGTGTCATGTACTACAAGATCATCATCATCATCATCATCATCATCATCATCATCATCATCATCATCATCATCATAATCATCATCATCAACATCATCATCATCATCCTGTTCATTGTCAATTTTCTCGAGCGGTCTCAGTATTGTCTCCATTCGTCCTAGCCCTGAAATTTTAGAAGCCTCTCTTTACTTGTCCATTTAAATTTAACATTATTATGAGACCATTTTGCTCTGCCTGTTGAACCCCAACTTTTTTTTTAACTAAGGCTTATCTGCCTAAACTGTTTGCAGGGCTGGGAGCTCACACCTGTGCTGCTGCTACTGAGGATGTACACAAGCCCCCCCCCCCCGCCCCCCGGCTGGAGACAGGGTAACATTCTACCCTTCCTTTTTGGTAAAGTAAACAAATGGCTTCAGCAAGAACATTAAGTCTTGTTTCTTCCTTTTTTCATAGATCAATCGGTGTTTAGAAGAAAGGATTTGCTAAGGAGAGAGTGTCATTTAGGGGATGTTTATGGGGACGCCAAAGGGAGCGCCACACACCTCCTAGGTTTTCAGTGGGGATGGAAGGCATGGATAGTCATGCATTAGTTGAGATACAGCAGTAACATCAGGGTGGTGTCAGAAATATTTAAGTTCATTTGAATGATGGACTTGATCATTATTAGCCCTGTTTGGTTGTGGTGCTTCAGAGAATACACACTATTTTTTCTTTTGGAGACGACATCACACTCAGCTTATGAGGAAGTGATAGTACCTGGGACTATACTGGACGCCTCATGGCTGCACGACAGTCACTCTACCACTGAGCATGACTCTGAGCCTACTTGCTCCTTCCTTCACTCTCCAAGGGTTAAGTCAGCTGGCTACAACATAATCTCAGTTATCCATGAGGAAAGAACCTGAACTTTGTTAGCAGATAGCCATTCTCTGTCACTTAGAATTTAGCATTTAATTAGTGACTATAATATGAGCACCTGTAGAGTCTTTTTCCAACTAAAATATTAGAATGAACTTTTAAAAGTACATCATAAAAAGTACATAATTCAGGATTTTTATATTGTCAGTCAAAATAGTTATTATCTAGTAATTTATAGAATATAGACCTAAAAATCATGCCGCTTTTTATTGAAGAAAAATAAACAGCACATTCAGGAGAAAATAAATTCAATAAATGATTTCAACAAATGTTATATTTTAAATTTTTCTCTTAATCTAGCAATCTAGAAATTCCCTTAATCAAGAAAAATTTACCCCTAATCAATGTTCTAAAATTTTGTATCCTATAGGAGTTGAAAAATGTTACAATAGTTCAAAGTCTAATGAAAATTTTTAATTTTCTTCCATCAAAATGAACATTTATGTACTGATACCAAAGCATGAACATATTTCTATTTTTTAATTAACCAATATTGCTGTTTTTGTTCAAAGACTTGTGTCCAATTAAGTTGATTATAGAGAAGTGCCACAAAGGCAATTGAAATCTGGAATGTTTATTTGTAGCACTGTCATCCTGTTGTTCATTGATTTGTTCGAGTGGGCACCAGTAACATCTTCATTGTGAGACTTGTTGTTACTGTTTATGGAACATCAAATATGCCACAGATAGCTTCCCAGGTTCTGCCGTGCGGGTGGGATACTCTTGGTAGCTTGCTGGGCTGTCCGAGAGGAATGAAGGAATCAAACCCAGGTCAGCAGTGTGCAAGGCAAACGTCATAACTGCTGTGCTATCGATCCAGTCCCTGGAATGTTTATCATAATATGCAATTTTAACCTCAGGTTACCCATGGCAATATTAAAGGAAGGGATCTGATGTTATGTACTGAGTAATATTAGCTTTGATATTAATGTGGTGTCAGGAAGAGTGGACATAGACCCAGGGACTTAGATAATGCTGCTTTATTGTTTGACTCTATACCAGACATGTGCTGAGATTCACATAGGGATTGTTCTGTCAGTATTTTGGCAATTTCCACTTTTGAAAAGATACTTTCACTCTAGTGGTAAATAAGCTAAAACAATGAGCTAGTGTGTCTCAGTAAAGTCTAATAATAACACACAATTCTGAGTATTTTCACTGAAAATTAACAACAAGTTTTGCTGTTGTTGCCTTTCTATATGCTGAACAAAATGTGTCTTAAACAGCAAAAGAGGATACATAATTTTAGCCAATTATTTTATGTTCTTTTAAGGAAAAAGGGAAGATAGAAAAGATCTGTGTGTATGCAGATACATACATGAAAATAACTGAACATGATATATTAAATATATTAATATATTTGTGCATAGGTATTTTCAGTATCAACATGTAAAGTGCCGGTATCTATGTATATTTTACTTCACAAAGTTCTTAAACTAGTTGTTCAGTTCATATTCATCAAACATCTCTGAGCGAGGAAATATAAATCCTCGTAATAATTGTATTCTAACAAAGGGGGAAATATTCAATATGGGACTATATTTATGTATTAATAAAATCCAGATATCATTGTCTGGAGAAAAAAGACAAGGTACAGAAGGAATGTAGAGGAAGGTGGGGTTTTCCACCTACCTTGATTCTGTGGCTCTGTCCTGGAAAAACTGGTGTTCTCTATAAATGATAGGAATTAAAATACCCTAGTGATGGGCACATTATCTGCAGGGTGGCCTCTCTGGTTTAGTTGGATTAACAAATCCATTGCTAGCACAGTGAGTTCTCATGCAAGTTAGTACAATAAAGCCCACATGAGCTTCTGGCTAGCAGGGACTTACAGTGTCTTACATGCCTTGCTGAGCGACCCTCTGGCTCTGCCTGAGTCCCCCAGGATCTACTCAGCAGACATCTGCTCAGTTCCACCTGGAATTTCAGGGATCTGAGGTTCTCAGGCTGAAGCAAGTCCAGGCACTTGGCAGGAAAAGAGAAAGACACTCCTGGTCCCATTCTTGTTCTGGTGGGTTCATGAGAGAAATAATAAAAATAATAGGGGGATATGAAATAGTGAAAGAATAACATATTAATTTTTAAAAGTGAGGGGGGATGCATTTAAGAGAGAACACAGGCTTCTCTGAAGAGAGGAGGAAAAGAAAAGTGCTTCATAAAGTTAAGAAGCATTGTTAGCGGCAGCGTATGGGGTGCTAGTGAATCTAGAATGGAGTACCCCCATTTCCTAAGAAAGCTGATTATAGGACTGCGTTTGGGGTTCTCTGTACAGACATTTGGATGTGGATCTTTTATCTTCAGCCTGGATCTGGGGGTTGGGCAAGAAACCGTCCAAAAAGTATTTTTAGGATTTTGTGTGTGTGTGTGGGGGGTGCTGATGATAAACTCAGGGCCTCATATATGCAAGGCAAGTGCTCTGCTGCTGAGCTACATCCGTGGCCAGTACTATTTCATAGTTTTTAATGATCTCCTTATTTTTTTTGGAAAAAAAGGAGCTACTATCCAACTACTTAGTTCAGTAGTTAACTGGAGTCTGGGAAGATAGAAAAATATTAGAATATGCCCATTGAACTATGGAAAGTTTATAAAACTGTACCATACACTCTAAATGGTGCTGAGGGCTTTGCTGATGTTAGAAGTGGGCACCTAACCCCTCCTCCCTCTCCTGTCCTGGTGTATCAATGTCTCATTTGGCTTTGTTCCTCCAGTTTCTCTCTGTGTCTCACTGCCTAATACTTCTTCCCCTGCCACCTTCACCCTGATTCCTTTCTCTGGGTCACGTTGATCCACATCTTTTTTTTTTCTTTTTGGGTCACACCCAGTGATGCACAGGGGTCGCTCTTGGTCCTGCACTCAGGAATTACCCCTGGAGGCGCTCAGGGGACCATATGAAATGCTGGAAATCGAACCCGGGTCGGCGACATGCAAGGCAAATGCCCTACCCGCTGTGCTATCGCTCCAGCCCAGATCCACATGTCTTTTCCCATGTTTTGTATCGCCTTATTTAGACTTTGGTCAAAAGATCAATTCCTCTTAGATGATTTGGAGTTGATTTGAAGTTGATTTTAGGTTTTTCCTCTTTCTCATTCCAAACTATGGTCACCAACTTAGGCTGGGCATGCACTCTGAACCCCCTGCTCCACCAGCAGTGTTTCGGTTTGTTTCTTTGTTCGTTTTGGAACTGCTCATGACAGTGCTCAGGGGACAATATTTTATATCAGGAATCAGACTGCGATCTACAATATGTAAGACAAGTGCCTTAGTCTATCCTCTTGTTTGGGCTCCTTAGCAGGGTATTTTTTATAATAATGATAATAACACTCATGGCCAAGTTCGTGTTGATGAGGACACCAACAAATGGCACGAATGCTGCCCGACTTTAACCGTGAGTGTGGAAAGATCAGACTGCAGCTGAATCTCAAAAAGACAATTAGCATTGCACTGTCACTGTCTTGTTGTTCATTGATTTGCTCGAGCAGGCACCAGTAACGTCTCCATTTTGAGACTTGTTGTTACTATTTTTGGCATATCGAATATGCCATGGGTAGTTTTCCAAGCTCTGCCGTGTGGGCAGGATATTGTCTGTAGCTTGCAGGGCACTCTGAGAGGGACAGAGGAATTGAACCCAGGTCTGTTTCATGCAGGGCAAACGCTCTATCTGCTGGGTCATTGCTCCAGTCCGTTGACAAACACAATGTTCATGAGAAGTGGACTACTTTTTTTTTTTTTTTTTTGCTTTTGTTTGGGTCACACCCGGCGATGCACAGGGGTTATTCCTGGCTTATGCACTTAGGAATTACTCCTGGTGATGCTACAGAAGACCATATGGGATGCTGGGAATCGAACTGTGGACGGCTGCTTGCAAGGCAAACGCCCTACCCGCTGTGCTCTATCACTCCAGCCTTTGGACTACTTCTTGACATTCCTTTTGCTCTCCATGGAATGAACATCTCCATATGTACCACTTATGTGTATCTGGGTCGAGAACTCAACATGAATTGGTTCCAGAACTGTGCAGGAGGAAGAGAACAGTGTGGAACGCTTTCAAGAGTGTCAAAGAAGTTGTTAAGAGGATGAAGAACCTCTGGCTCTGGGCACATCTTTTCGACTCCACCATTCTTCCTGCACTAACATATGCCTCAGAGACCTGGGCCCAGGATACGCTCTAGTGTTCTCACAACAAAGCACCAGGATACATCTTTTCCACCAGAGGATTTGTGAGACAGATGCAAAGATGCAAAGTGTAGGGGCACGCATAGCAAAGCTTGCTTGCTTAACATGAAACACTTCAGTTCGGGAGCTTAGACCTTATCTACCGATGGAGAAGCAAAAGAAGGTTTTGGAAGAATGTACTTTTTTAAAGCTTCATAAGTTCCACATATAAAATTCTAAGCTCATATCCTGTGAATTATAGTAACCTTTGAGAGACAAATAATTCTAAATATTGGCTCTATCCCTTCGAGCTACTGATGGTGGGCTAGAAATGTAAGTCTTGAATGCATCATTATTCTTGTTATATATGAAAGATAGATAATGCTACCTTGAAAATGTGTGTATAGGTAGGAACTTGTAAAGTAGAGAATGGATAATATATGATGTTGGGGTTGGATTGAGCTATCAGATGAGCCCATGTAGACTGTACTGTACAACGGGCAGGAACATAGGGACCCATGAAAATGGGCGAGATTTTTCTTCTGTCCTGCCTGGTTTGGAAGAAGCTGAACATTTTTCCCCTTCAAACTGCCTTCAGTGAATATGCAAATTTCAGATACTTACAAGAAAGGCTTTGTTTTTGGTTTTGCATTTTTTTTCCAGAGGCCTAAATCTGCCTGCAAACTCAAGGAAACAATACATGTTTTGCTGCCTCAATGTTCTTTTTGTAACTTCTATTGATACATTTGATGAGTTCACTCTATTCTGCCCTTTAGAGGTATCATGATCAATATAAGCAGATTCCAGAGCTCTCTTTTGTCACAGGTCTGAGAGTACCCGGACCCTTCGTGATATAAATTTCTTTGGGATTCCTTGTCTCAGCACCTTCCACTGAACGAATACTCAAACAACAATATGTGAATTGCCTGGCATATATAATCACTGTCACTGTCATCCCATTGCTCATCGATTTGTTCGAGCGGGCACCAATAGCGTCTCTCATTGTGAGACTTATTGTTACTGTTTTGGCATATCTAATAAGCCACGGGTAGCTTGCCAGGCTCTGCCATGCGAGCTAGATACTCTCGGTAGCTTGCCAGGCTCTCCGAGAGGGGCGGAGGAGGCAAATATTATACAACCGTAAAAATACTTTTGTTCTCACCAGTTTTATATAATGTTAGCTGGAGCGCATTTTTAATGAAGAGGACTACCAATTAGTATTTACTAAGAGTTTGCTATGAGAAATTAAGTAAATATAAAAAAGAAAACTTATTCTTTATGTCGATGAAGCAGACTTTCTAAGTCACATCTAAGACAAGTTCATTGCTTTTCTTTGCTCTGTAGCTGAGTTCATTAAGCCAACGATCATTTAGGATGACTTATAAATCCTCAGTGAGAAGGGAGAGCTGATGCTTTCATAGGGAAGGTGCAGCTTTTCTCAGCTCCCCTTGTCTGAATGGGCTTAAAGCTCGGTCTGTGTCAGCTGACGTAGCTTTGCTGGAGAATTCAGCTGTGCGTGCATCATCCTTTTCCAAGACTGGGTGGACATAGAAAAGAACTTCTTTACCATAAAAGTGACAGAAGTGCCAAGGAGCACATTAAATACTGCTAAAGACTTTTTAGAATCTCTGCTTGCATCATGCCTGCTAACAACTTATATTTCAAAGAGTGTACCAGAAAAACTTGAAGGCCATGGAGATACCCCTATCTCTTAAAGACACTAGCTACAAAAGCAGTGTAAAAGGGCATAAGCAAAGTAAAGGTTGAATTCAAACACAGCATATAAATATTCTTTTGGGGAAGGGTATTTAAAAAAATTATTTTTAAAATTTTTGTTGTTGTTGGGGTGAATTGCTTTTTCTCTTAGTAGAGGAGACATTTTTGTGTGTGAATATTTGTTGTAACAAAAACATTAGTTAATCTTTTTGTGACTTGATAAATGAAATAGTTAGGCCCTTGACATAGAGCCTCTCTCAGGCTAAGGAAGGTAATTTAGATAATATAATTTATACAGCAAAGTTAAGCAAGATAAGGTAGAATGACAATAATTATATTTCTCCTTGTTGAGGGAGACATAAAATGATTTTATGCTAAGTAGGAAACATAAAATGATTTTTTCAATATCCTCGATTGCTTTCTATAGTTAGTATAAATCTTTAGAGTTTCTTTCTGATTATTTTGATTTTCTGCAGCACCCATGGATATTTAAATCTGCCAATAACCTGTAAAATTTTCAATTATATTATGTTGAATTAACTAATTAATTTAATAAATTAACATATATAGCATAACAGTTTATTTTTGCAGATGCAAGATTATTTTGTATTGCTTGTTATGAATACTTTAAGATGTCTGTATCTCACAGTGATTCAACAAAAAAGCAAACAAAAAATAAAATGAAATATTGCAATCACATATTTCTGGAATTCTAAAAGTTAAAAATAATCAAGGTATGAAGCCATTCCTACAGTGAGCTGCTGGGTTCTGAGATTTCTTTGTGAGTATGTATCATGGCCATTAATGTGCTTAGAAGGTACCTGGAGGCAGGTCGTGGGTGTGGCAGCCAGGAACCTGGAAGGGCGTGGAGATGGGAAGGGATGACCCAGATCGGACACCTTGAGGCCTGGCATTTTCAGTCACTGGTCCCACATACCTGGGTGTTTCAGAGAATTTATTCTCTTGGGTGGAGGGCCCAGGATGATCCTATGAAGAAAACGTAAGTTTTTTTTAATACATAACCATGGTATGCTTTGTCAACATTGTATCTTTAGTTTTCCTCTTTTGATGTGCTGAATCTTTCATGCAGAAATATTAGCTGTATTTCATTAACCCTTGTATATAATTTGATGCCATTTTAAGTGAAATTATTTTTCAATTTTTATTTCAGCAACATAAAAATAACATGTTGAAAAAACATTTGATATTTATAATAGTTTTGTCTGTTTTCAATTACATATCCCTTTGCGAAAATTGCTGTTAACAAGGTTCCTTTGATAGTATAGATGACACTCTATAAAGTCAAAACAGTGTTATTTGGAAAGGAAATTAATCTGTGTCTGTAATCAGAATAAATGGAATCACTCACCAAAGAAGGACATTATTATTTAATCATCTACCTTAGTTGACAAATTAATGACATTATAAGTGTAATTATATTTTAATATCTAAACCACACTTGTATATATTCACAGATTACATTGGGAGAAATAGTAACTGTCTGTTTGCATTGCAAAATGGGTAAGATAAATTTTGAGACTGCAGATAATCACTAGAATCTAATGAGTTAAAAAAAAAATGAGAGGTGGGGCAGCCCCAGCCGGGGCCGGTGCTCGGCTCCGGCCGAGTTTCGGCCTGGGTGCCCTTGCCTCTGCACAGCCGGTGGATGTGGAACGAGCGGGAACCAGAGACAGCTTTAGGATTTGGGGTTCCAGCAAGTGCTGGCACCCATGTATGGAGACTGTGAACTAAGCTTTTGCTACATGCTGTTCCAGGAAGGGAAATGATTCGTTTTCCAACTTAAATCTCCGCGGCCTTAATTACTATAATACAGAAATTGTAAACCGCGCGGCCGCGGACATTTTATCTCTTCATTGTCATCAGTGAAAACTTATTATCAAATATTTCCTTGTTAATAGAGCTGTATTCTTGGGGGATAAATTCCAACAAAAATAGTGAGTCTGTTTTGAAACTCTAACAACAGTAGTTAGTTGTGTGTTGAAATCTGGAATGTAATCAAGGTAAAGAGAAAAGGAAGTGAAATTATCACTCATGCACGGGGTGGGGGGTTGGGGGGTGAGGTGTGGGATGTATACTGTTTTTTTTGTTTGTTTGTTTTTGTTTTTGTTTTTTTGTTTTTATTGGTGGTGGAATATGGGCACTGGTGAAGGGGTGGGTGTTTAAGCATGGTACAACTGAGATATAAGCCTGAGAACTTTGTAACTTTCCACTTGGTGACTCAATAAAAGAAATTAAAAAAATGAGAGGTAAATTAATGTTGCCTTTAGCACAGAAAAACTTAGAGAAGAAATAATGTGGATGCAGCTATATGAAGCAATAAACATTAGTGACATCTTACATTAAAGACATAGTTTGACTATCAACAATGCTAATGTACTCTAAGCTGAAGTAATATATGGTGATGGAAAAAGCAGTCTAACTCTTGGTACATTGATTAAAAAAGCACCAAAAGGGTTATCCTTATTTTTGAAATTATAATTTTAAGAAATCTATAGATGAGTCATTGTTTTCACAGGCATTTAGATGAAGAGAAAGCTAGAAAATGAATCATAGCATGAAGTATTTTGGGGAAAAAAGTGTGAATATTTTCCTGAATAAGAGATAAGTTTTTGAAGGTCTACTAGGCAATTCAGTGGTTTGGGTTTATTAAAATGAGGAAACACTGACAAGGTTGTCTAAAATGGAATCATTTACCTACCACTGAAGTTTTCTGGAAGAAACTTAAGAATGTATTCTAAAGAAGAGTTCAAACATCTGGATGTAATATTAAAATAGAAGACTAAAGAAATATCAAGATTCCTTCAAAAAGAGATCAATACATTCTCTTTATAGAAACAAATTAACAAATTCAATTCTGTATATAAATTTTGTGTTCATTTTCTTTAGTCCTATACTCAGTAGTTGCATTTATGCAACCTTATTCATTTTTCATATTCCTTTCTTTTTTATGTCTTATAGAAAGTCTAATTTCTGGTTCTGTTGTGTTGAAAGTCTAAGTTGATTTTATCTTTATGATTTGATACTAATTTAGTTTTTCTTTTGAGTTTACTGTTTGAGGTATCACTTAACAATAGTTTCCTAGGGACGCCTGAGCAAATAATCATAAGCCTGGAAACTTGAAATTACAAACACGTGTTCCCTCACCATACTGAAGGTTGCAAGTTAAAAGTTATAGTCTCGGCACTGCCATTATCACTCGGAAAATTCCACAGGAACATGACCACCACCATCTTCTGATGACTCAAGATGTGTCTTGGTATATGGCAATATCATCCCTCCAGTGTCTGCCTCCTTCACTTTGCTTTCTTCTTCCCTTGTGCTTCTGTGTGTACTTTGCTATCTTTAATAAGGATGCATTGTCTTTAGGATACATTAACCTATCATGGTCTTACTTAATCCTTAATCACACCAATAGTTCCTTCTTTCTAAATATGGTCACATTCTACAGTGAATCAATTTTGGTAGATATTCTGGAATCCATTATTCTACTGATACAGGAGCAACTCAATATTTTTGCATTTTAGTGAAGTCATTTTGGTCTTTTGATATTATTGACAGTAAACATTTTATCATGAAATAATATGCTTCTTGTAAAGTCATTTTCAAAAAACAAAATTTTGCATTTTAAACACTTGAAAATTTAATTATTTGTAGTGAAATGATTTAAAAAATTATTTTATTTTAAAAAATGAGCAAAATAGCTTTCATGTATGTTCAGTTAAAGGTATATCATCAAAAGCATTTTAAAAAGAAATCTTTATTATTTTCTTAATAGAATTTTGTAAGGTGTGTCTACAGTCTGCAGTTGCTAAAGTACCAATTTTATTTTTTCCTTGCTGGTCTAATTTTAGCTTATTGATTCTAGAAGCTAAAATATAATATCACTGAATTTCACCCATATAGATATGAAACAGTTACAGAAAAACATTCCTTAAATAAATGACAAATGCCTACTTACTAGCATTGCTAAAAACATATATTAAAAGTGACTAAAGTTATTTTGCTTGTACTTAAGAGAAGAAATATTAATCTTTATTATTAATTCTCAGAAGTCACATGTAACATTTTTAAATAATTATTGAGGATGAATACAATATTTTTTATTTTTAATGTATTTTGCAACACTATAGACCGTTACACAGTGGCAATTTAAAGTCTTCTAGAATTTCTGAAACGTAGAATCTATATGTATTATGCATCTGAAATGTCTTGGGGATTTTCACACTGCTGTGATCTTTGAATAGAAGCAATTTTAATAATTGTTGTAACAACAGTATTTCAAAAGATTAATTCAGGAATATGTAATTAACAGAGTCAATATCTAAACTGTGTATCAGATACTCAGTCAGGAACTAAAATAAAGCAATACTTACTGTTCATTTTGTAAACAATAAATTTAATTAGAACACTTCAGAACCCATTTGAGTCCAATTGTATTTTGATATGTACTCAGGGGAAGGTAATGGACTTTTAGTTCATATCTAGCATTGCGTAAGGTCTTTTCTATAGGGCATTACCTGGAGATTAACTAATCTTTCAGAATATATTCTGACTCATGCTCTCATCCAAATGCAAATATCCTGCCTGAAATTGAGACTTTTAGTCCTTTTTGAAGTTTATTTTCCATCCATAAGTATTTTTTTTAACTTTTTTGGTTTTGGTAGATGAAGGCCAAGGTATTGCTTGTTGAAGGCCAAGGTATTGCTTGTTATTTCTCTTATGATTTTGCATGTGCTATATAGTGTGTCTAATACTATAATTATTCTCTGCATATTTGCTGTCAACTTTTGGTATAAAATCAGCACAAAATCAATTTGATAATTCACGATATTGATGATGATATAGATATTTTAAAGATAGACTATCAAGTGCTAATGAGAAACAAGGATTGAAAACACTCTGCTCTATGTAGTTTAAAGTTAAATAAGACTGAAGTGATTTTTTTCCTGCATTTTGTACTTTTTCTACATACCTCTTGAGAAATTAAAAAAATGACATCCCATTAACTGTCTTTTAATTACTTTTTGAAACCCCAGTGAAGCCTGATATCTTTAAAACTCTAACATAACATCAGCTTGCAGTCAGAGATCATTAAATGTTGTGTCATGAGATTTGCGTACTATTATTTTCTGCCCCTGGTCTAGCGCATTAAAGCTCTTTTTAATGAGCACCTAATAACCTCCAGGCTGCCCTGCCCTTCTTCTGGAACTAATGAGAGAAGAATGAGTCTGAATATTAATTGGTCTAGCCTGTACATAGAATACAATTTTGAAATGTTTATTTTTTGCTTCACTCCTAAGAATGGAAGTAGCAGATGATAGTTACCCTGTTATTTACAGAAAAGTCAGATCATCTAGAAAGTTCACCATTATTTAGGGTTTTCTTGATTTATAACCTGAATATTTTGTGCTTGAAAAATACAGCATCATTGAGATTGTAATTGAAGTGGCTAATTGTATGTGTGTGAAAACAGGTGAGCATGTGTGTGGCTTTTGATCTCGGGCGTATCCTTCCTCTTATTAGTGAGTATGAAGTTTGGCAACTACACTCTACCCTAGCTCTTTGACATTGTCTTGTTTGTCTGTCATAAATAATTAAAACAAAACAAACACTTTCTTCATCAAAAATGTTCTGTAGCTGGAAACCACTAGAGCAGAAAATAGCTTGAGGCGGCGATTTGTTAGAAAGAATAAAATTTTCATGCAGAAACAAGGAAAAGAGCTAAACATTATGGATTCCTAACTAATCTTGTGGTTTGTTATATCCATGAAATTAGTTTGGAGTATAACCAAACACATTAATGTGTTAATGACAGGTGTTTAGGAAAGCAGACAGAGCATTACTGATGTAAAAAAAAAAGTCAAAGAATTTACAAAACAAAGCTCTGCACAGATAAATAATTATCAGTCTCAGCAGAGCTTGTATCTTTCATATTTTGTAGAATATAATGAATGAATGAGAATTTACTTAGAAAGATGTTTTGTTAAGATAATTTTTACAATATTACCACAGTGAAGAATTAAGATTTACTTACAATTATTTTTGTAAGGATTTTAAGTGTATTTTATTAAATAAAATTTTAAAAGCTGAGTTGAACTGATATACTTTTCTTCTTCATAGATTCAATCTGTCTGGAAATTTCTGTAGCTACAAGGCATGTTAATTGCAAGGTTAGAAATAGACATGCAAATGGTTAAGGGTTACCAAGCTTCTTTTTTTTCTACAGAACAAGTATTTAGCATGTATTATTATCTCACATCATAAATTTTGGGGGAAAATGCCATAGCATTTTAAAATTACTCAATGTTACATAAAGACCATATTATGTGTCAGAATAATGTAGCAGAATTTTTCTCCAGAACAAAATGGTCTTGGTAGAGACAATGATGTTGCATTATTTATTTTCTTTCCCTCTTCTACTTACCCCCCATGCTCATACTGACTTGATCTGAGTTTATGATTATTTGTACCATTAAACACTTAATAGAAATCTTCTAAATATAAATAAAGATACATATATTTCTTTTTCTTGGGTTGAATTTTTATTTTTTAGTTTAAAGCTTTAAGTCAATCTTTTAATATGAATCTTAATGAATTATCTACTCAATAGTTCCACAGACATGTGGAAACAAAGAATAGTATAAAATTAAGGTAGGAAAGTGAAAAAATAAATAAAACAGAATAAAATAGTGTTCTATTGCTTAATATTAAAGTAACGTAGTACTAAACTAGAGATAATATTGCCAATTATATAAATCCAGGTGTATTCAGTATTGTTTTATAACAATACTGCATAGTTTAAATAATGTGGAGGTTATTAGAGTCACAGATGAAATAGATGAATAATTCCAGTGCCCGAAAAGTACTTCTGTTCTAACAGCATGCAGTTGACAGTTGAAACATATGGTTTGAAATACAGAGAGTCACATACATGTGGATATTTTATTGCTTTAGGTTCTTTGTTCACAGATTCAATGAACCAGATTTGTTGAATCTTCTGATGCAGAACCTAGAAAAGAGAGTTGATTATAAATTACATCAGGATTTTTGAGCAGCAGAGATTGAACTCCAACTCCCACCTTATCTCCACAGTATTAAAGGCAACTTTTGATCATATTTATTGTATTGATAATAACATAATTATAAAGATTTATACAATACTAAAAATCTCCTTCTTTAAGTTGATTATTTGTATTATAATATAGTTGACTATACTGATTGTAACATAATTGTCAAGACTTATACTAAACTAAGAACTTGCTTCTTTAAATATATATATATACATATATATAATTAATACTTTTAGGAATTTGCTCCTAGTAGTGGTCAGGGAACTATATGCAGTAGCAGGGATCAAACCACGGTCAGATGCATCAGATTCAAGTAACTCCTGTACTGTCTTTCTGGGGCTGGACTGATAGCACAGCAAGTAGGGCATTTGCCTTGACCATGGCCGACCCGGGTTTGATTCCTCTGCCCCTCTAGGAAAGCTCGGCAAGCTACTGAGAGTATCTCGCCCGCATAGCAGAGCCTGGCAAGCTACCCGTGGTGTATTCAATATGCCAAAAACAATAGCAAGTCTCACAATGGAGAGGCTACTGGTGCCTGCTAGAGCAAATTGATGAACAACGGAGTGACAGTGATACAGTGGTAGTTATGGTAATTTTAGAGATATTTCCCCATAACTGTTAAAGTGATATTGAATCTAACAGATTTTCATTTTTTGAAATATAATATAATTTTGTGCTTAAAATTGGGAAATATGTTTAGTTTTAAGTATGCTTCATTTTTCTATAGAGGAACAGCAATTTTTTTTTCATTTGGACATTTTTTCCACTTATAATACAAAGTTTGTTCAATCTTTAGATATTGGCTGTGTTGAGTCATTTTGCAGATTGTTATACAACATCATTAATAGTGTCACTTAAAACATTCAAAGGCTGTAGGACACATTGAACCTTGTGTGCCTGCCTGCACTGGCCAAGAGAGACTGAACATTTTCCTGACCCTGGGCAATGTGATCATAAATTTCTTTGGCATTCAGTCTTACAAAATGCTTTCCACTCTTCCTGTTTATTAGTAATCCTCTCATGAATCAATGAATAGAAATGCTTTTTACAGTTTTACCTTACTCTACAGAAAATATGCCTGTAGTTTCCAGAATGATCTCAGTTTACAGATAAATACACTCATCTTCCTTTTTCTGGATGTAAAGCATTGTTGATTCATTAACATTGAACTTACAGCCAACAACATGGGGCCTCATGCATTTCCTTAGGGTGCATTGTAGTTTTTAATAAACTTAGAAACATGACATGGGAGTTTGCAAACAAGGGACTATTTTAGCATGGAAGTTTCATGCGCACACACACACACACACACACACACACACACACACACACAATGTGAAAATCTTTGCACCAAACAGATTACCAAAAGGGCAATGTGCCAGGCAAAACAGCTAGAAAGTTCTCTTTTTTAATTGCAGCTGTGAACATGCGAATCATGTGACTTAACTCTTTTACCCCTCCTGAGATATTCATAATCACTCATAAGCATTTTCATATGAAGGTCACTAATAAATTGTAGCATAGCATTCATTCAGTGAATGTTGAAAATGCACTGTACTTTAATAGGATTGAAAGATAAAGACAAAAAATGTTGCCTAATTGATTTATTCCTCTATAATCAGCGTTGTGAATCCTTTTTTATTTTCAATTGCTGCATAAAACAGATTTTGTCTTCACCATCTTCAGTAGGAAGAGGAGAGCTTCCTTTTAGTTCTCAGGGACTCAGCCATGAAGCCTGGAATTCCTCTGTGATTCCAGAATGCACAGCACGTGCTCCATCATCCTGCACTATCTCCCTAGGCCCCTTGGAAATAGCCTTTTAATAGCATTGTAAAAATTCAAATAGCCACTATTGAACATCTTTTATGCAAATTATGTTCATGTATAATGACTCAGGATAATAACAAAAAATGCTAATATTTACTTTTTCAATTATAAAAATGAGTTAGACACAAAATGTACTTTCATTTTTGTTTTTTATTTCTAATTTTTTTTAATTGTCATACCCAGCAGTGCTTAAGGCTTGCTAATGGCTCTATATTCTGATCATTCTTGACTATGCTTGTGGGCCCATATGTGGCACCAGGGATGGAACCCTGGTTGACCACATGCAAGGCAAGTACTCTACCTGCTGTCCTCTCTGCCCTGTTTCCAAGGGTATTGACAAAGTTTCACATGAGCATAATGAGTATCAAGATCTGGAGGAGTTCAGCACCAGAATAGAAGTTTCATCATAGATCTGTTTTCTCTATCTAGATTTGCTATTTCTAGAATTTCAATTAAATAGTATCACGGCATACATATTATTTTCAGTATGCCTCTAGTGGGCTGGAGCAATAGCGCAGTGGGTAGGGCGATTGTCTTGCACACAGCCAACCCAGGTTCAATTCCTCCATCCCTCTGGGAGAGTTCGGCAAGCTACCCAGAGTATCTTGCCCGCACAGCAGAGCCTGGCAAGTCACCCATGGAATATTCGATATGCCAAAATGAGTAACAATAAGTCTCACAATGGAGATGCTACTGGTGCCTGCTCAAACAAATCGATGAAGAATGGGACGACAGTGCTACAGTACTATACCCCTAGTAATATTTGAATTGGTATATGCTCTGATGTTTATCAATGATTCATTGTTTTTAATTGTGAGTACTTTATTGTCTGAGTGTACCAATGACTGTTTAACCCATGATAAAGGGCACTGAAATTATTTCCAGTTTGTGTGATCACAAAAAAAGTTTCTGTGCCATTCTTGTGCTCTTTTATATGAGCATAACTATACATTTTTCATTTGAAAGAAACTTGTAACTTTTGTTATGCTTATATTTTGTTTAATAGACCTAAGACACATCCATCTTGGTCATTGCATATAATTGTTATATCTTGTTGTGTTTTGTTGGTAACTTCAGCATCTATGTTCAAGATAGTTTTCTTTTTACATGTATTTTTAGTTTTTTAATATTATATAACTTAAGGTATATAAATCAACTTTTGCATATAGATATAGAAATCACTATCACTTAATTACCATTCCATATGTAATATACCCTATGTCCCATTACTTCTACTCACATACCATTCTTTACGGTAGCACCAGAATTTTCACCAAGTATACATACGAGATATTTTGTGATATTTTTCCAGTCTACTGTGCTTGCATCTTATCATGATTTTTGATGCAGTAGATTTAGAATAATGATATGGTTGGACTCACAGAATGAGTTAGAGATTGGTTCATTTTCTTTAATCCTCCAAATAGAGTAAGTAATTGATATGTATCTTTCTTACATATTAGGCAGATATTTAAAAGGCACCATCGAGGAAACCCACACAAACGGGGTGGCTGTGGCTATAGAATAGAGGCCAATTGGTATGATTGAAGTTCACAATTAAGAAACAAAGTTAGAAGGGACCACAGTTGGATGAAAGATTAGAGACAGTAGAGTACTACTCTGTTGCTTTGCAATTCAAAAACAAAGACAAAATAAAATTACACCCCCCCACCAAACTTTTTGACTTGTGCTCTCTCTTGGGAAATTATTTTGGAGAATCAAAAGTTCAAGTTTTAAGAGAATTCTTTCCATAAAAAGTTGCCATTTCCTACACCAGACACTAAAGAGTATTTCCTGTCAGGTGTTTTGTACTTAATTCAAAAAAAGTATGTTTTTCACTTAAAAATTACATAACATTGATCTGCAAATGCAAGTAAGATAACTTTGTTTTTTGTTTTATCTTCTGCAATACTCACTTCACAGCTCAGTTTTGCGACTTCTTGGGTAACTCTAATATCAGTTCTCTTGGGATAGGAGCCAGAGGAAAGATTTCAGATTTACCCAACACCACCTAGGTTTCTCTGGGAAGCAGCTGTTTTATGGAAGGTATTGCTACTCCTCATGTATAATTTAGCAAATCTCATTAAAACAATTTTCTATGAGGAACTGTTTCCTAAGATTTTTTTAACTTGGTGATTTGTTTTACTTGAATTATTTTGGAAAGAGTTTGGACTTTGGAATTTTGAAGAGTATCTTTGCAGTTTGTTTTTGATCACGAGTCAGAAGCTGAGCAAGCATACTTTTAGAAATGGATATCTTTCACAAAAATAATAATAATATTTTCTATTCCTTTGGGTTTCTATACTAGAACAGTAGCATTTAGGGGTTTTTTGATGTTGTTGTTAGAGCATTTTGAAATATGAGAAATGTAAAATCTGTCCCTACTCACATGGATTCTGAACTCAAAACTTACATTATCTAGCTATAAAGACCTGGTAATATACCTGTTATGTCCATACAACTTCTCTTTTTTTTTTTTTTTGAGGTTTTGGAACTTTACCTTGAAACAGGGCAATTTAGGATTAAGCCAGAGATCTGAGAGAGAATATTTATCATAGAATTTTGCTGCATTTCTTTGTACTTTCCTCGTATCCATTGTTGTATTCTGACCTTCATGACCACTGTCCTGGGCACTAGAGTTTTGTTAGTATTGCTTGCTGGTTTGGGGTATTAGAATGGTGTTTAAAGAAAAAAAAAGCAGGCCAAATGCAATAATAGCTCCCTGCTTGGGTAGGGCGTTTGCTTTGCACATGGCCAACCTGGGTTCACTTCCCAGCATCCTCTATGGTCCCCTGAGCACTGTCAGGGGTAATTACTGAGTGCAGAGCCAAGAATGACCCCTGTACGTTGTAGGGTGTGACTCAACAATAAAATAAAATAAAATAAAATAAAATAAAATAAAATAAAATAAAATAAAAATAATGGCGCCCTGCTTGTCCATTCTACAGAAGCATAAAGCCTCCTTTATTGCTAAACCTTCAAGTCTTTCTGGTGACGTTCCCAGTCTGCAAAAACACTGTCTATTATCACTGAGGTCTCTAGCAACCTTGGGTACCTCTTCTTGTATGCTTGTATGTTGAGGTCTTTCTCATAGTAGTAACTCATCATTATGGATTCTTACTATGTACTGAACATCTTCTAAGCCCTGTAAGGGAGAATTCATTTGCACTTTATGGAAGCATTTATAAGCATTTTAAGTCAAAGACAGCTGAGATTCCAGAGAGGTCATCTGTTCAGCATACCAGAACTCAAGAAGAGGAAAACTGGAGTTTGAACCTGTGAGATTTCCAGCCAACACTCCTGAGCCTCTGCCTTCATTGAAACCTGGGTTTGAACCTGTGAGACTGTCAGCCAGTACTCCTGAGCCACAGCATTCATTTTCTGCTATGTAGCCTTGATAAGTATTAATAGAGGGTGACAATAGAAGGCAGTACAGAGGAAATCAGACAAATTATCTCTCCTGAATGTAAACAGAGAGATGTGACCAATCAGATTGTGTGTTTTACATGTTTACTTCTTGTCAGGAGTTTGAAGATTGTAAAATTCCTAAGGACCAGTACCACAAGGAAGGGATTTGATTTGGAAATACTGTCATTATGGACGTAATATGTTAAGGAGGAAGACATGCTTTATGGAATGGACCCCCTATTCCAATGCAGTCTGTGATTAATAAAAATGTCCCTGAGTACACAAAAACACAAGAATGTTAGTGCACTGAGGAATTCAGAGATTGAAATATTCAGTCGCACACATAGGACAAATAAGGTTTGTTATCAAAATCAGAGTTCAGCAAGTGATGAGGAAGGATTCCTTTAAGTTCTCAAGTAAGTCTAATAGACTTGAGGGGACTCTAGTTCAAGCACGAGGACAATACTTACTTATTCTGCTATGTCAACCCACTGCATTTATTATATGTTGTTTTGTTTTCAGAAACTAGAAAATGATTTATTAAATGTTGCCATAAACCATGCATAACTGAGTAGTCATAACTGCTGTGTTAAATCTACTTGTTCATGAATCACAATATTCAGAAGGAGTATAGTAAATTTTAATCAAGAAAATTTCTCAAAGCTAAATTCTGAAACAGCACCCAACAACAATACCATTTCTTTTTCTTACAATATTTTATTAGAAAATGCTTTAAAATAATTTTAGAAATAATCAATTTTCCTATGATTGCTGGATACTAAAAACAAATGAATTTTAAAGCATGAAATCTAGTATAGCAAAATTAATTTTGAAAGTTAAACTAGAAATAAAAAAAAATCGGACTACTCACTGCATAAGTAAAAGAGTCTAGACATCTGCTTTGTTTGTTTGGTTTTTGGCCACATCCTGAAGTACCCAGGGTTTACATCTTGCTTTGTGCTCAGTGATCACTCCTAGGGGAACTCAGGGTACCGTATGGGGTGCTGGAGATCAAACCCAGATTGGCCGTGTACATGCCAAATACCGACTGGCTTTATTATTGCTGTGGTCTCAGAGTCTATACATGGGAAAATATGTTTTTATGCTTAAATCATAGCTAATATCAGAGATATTTCTGTTTCAAACATATTTAAGAACT